>NW_027310212.1:0-40000 GCF_047496795.1 Chiloscyllium punctatum | reverse complement strand
GAATAGACAGACTCAGAGATGGTGGGGAGGACGAGGGAGGGGGGGAACAGGGAGATTCGGTGGGGAGGGGGAGAGAGTGAGAGAGAAAGTGAGAGGTAGAGACTGAGAGAGACACATGGATGGTGGAGAGAGAATGAGAGAGATATAGGGAGAGATAGAGAATCAGAGAAAGAGACAGATAGAAAGAGAGAGGGAGAGAGAGACGGTGAGAAAAAGTGAGAGACGAACAGAAACGGAAAGAGATGAAGAGAGTGATTTACTGAGAGAGGGAGAGAGAGAGAGAGGTACCCTGATAGAGAGAGAGAAAGGGAGAGAGAGGTACCCTGATAGAGAGAGAGGGAGAGAGAAAGAAAGAGAGAGAGGTACCCTGATAGAGAGAAAGAGAGAAAGAGAGAGTGACTAACAGAAAGAGACCAGGAGAGAAACGAAGATGGGGGAGAGAGCAACAGAGACAGACAGACAGTGACTGTGATAGAGAATAGGGAAAGTGAGAGAGAGTGATTGAGAAAGAGAGACAGCGAGGGAGGGAGAGAGAGAGAGACAGACAGAGAGGGAGAGACAGGGAGAGAGAGAGACAGAGAGAGAGATAGAGAGGGAGACTGACAGGCAGACAGACAGGGAGAGAGAGGGAGTGACTGTGAAAGAGAAACAGAAATGGAGAGAGAGAGAGTGACTGTGTGAGAGAGAAGTAGGAGAGAGAGGGGTGAAGAGAGTCAAAAACAGAAAGAGAGAGAGATAGGCAGAGTGAGAGAGAGAGCGACAGAGAGACAAGGACAGAAAGAGTTAATATATTTATTCCGAAGTCCCTTGTCTTGTGAAGCCGTTTGTAGATGGTGGAGGATGGAGGTGAGGCTGGTAATGCGAGATTGAAGTAAGGAAGGAGAGATGAGATTGGGGTGTGCTCCCTGAGTGAGCTGGTTTGACCACAAGGCCCTGTTCTGGTGCTGTGTTTGCAGACTGACTGTGGCTGTACCTTACTGTGTGATGGTCAGACAGCAGAGAGTGTGGGCTGGGATTCACAGAGAGTGAGCTTAATGCAGCCAGGCGTACTCTGTGGGTCAGTCTGTGTGGGGGTGGGGGGTGGAGTGTGTGGGTGCCAGTCAGTGACACTATTTGTGTGTGAGTGTGTGTGTCTGTGAGTATGTCTGTGAGTATGTGTGTGCGTGTCTGTGTGTGTTTCTGTGTATGCGTGTCTGTGAATATGTCTGTGAGAGCGTGTGTGTGTCTGTGAGTATGTGTGTGTGTGTATCTGTGTGTGTGTGTGTGTGTGAGAGAGAGAGTGTGTGTGTCTGTGAGTATGTCTGTGTGTATCTGTGTGTGTGTGTGTGTGTGAGAGAGAGAGTGTGTGTGTGTCTGTGAGCATGTCTGTGAGAGTATGTGTGCGTGTCTGTGTGTGTCTGTGAGTATGTGTGTGTGTGTGTCTGTGAGTATGTGTGTGTGTGTGTGTGTCTGTGTGTGTGTCTATGTGTGTGTGTGTGTGTGTCTGTGTGTGTGTCTGTGTGTGTCTGTGAGTATGTGTGTGTGTGTGTCTGTGTGTGTCTGTGTGTGTGTGTGTGTCTGTGTGTGTCTGTGAGTATGTGTGTGTGTGTGTGTCTGTGAGTATGTGTGTGTGTATCTGTGTGTGTGTTTCTGTGTGTGCATGTCTGTGTGTGTGTGTATGTGAGTGTGTGTGTGTGTCTGTGAGTATGTCTGTGAGAGTGTGTGTTTCTGTGTGTGTGTTCTGTGTCTGTGCGTCTGTGTGTGTGAGTATGCATGGGTGAGTGTGTGTGTTTCTGTGTGTGTCTGTCTGTGTCTGTGCGTCTGTGTGTGTGAGTATGCGTGGGTGAGTGTGTGTGTCTCTCTGTGTCTGTATATATATGCCAGATGCATTGCTAATCTCCAACTGACTTGATCCCCAGGCAATTTTTAGAAGAGATTAATTTGCTGTAATCTCTGAGTAGGACAGCACACTGAGGGAACATTGCAGACAAATTAGTGGCACTAAATTTAGTGTGTGTCATCCCAGATAGAGGCAGGCGAGAGGTGAGTGAGGATAGGGGAGGGGAGAAGGAAGAGATAGGAAGGGGAATAACTCACCCCGGGAATGGATTCTCTGACTCACAGTGAACACAGTCAGAGACAATCACAGGGTCAGTGCTGAGGGAGTGGGCACTGTGGGAGGGTCAGTGCTGAGGGAGTGGGCACTGTGGGAGGGTCAGTGCTGAGGGAGTGGGCACTGTCGGAGGGTCAGTGCTGAGGGAGTGGGCACTGTCGGAGGGTCAGTGCTGAGGGAGTGGGCATTGTCGGAGGGTCAGTGCTGAGGGAGTGGGCACTGTGGGAGGGTCAGTGCTGAGGGAGTGGGCACTGTCGGAAGGTCAGTGCTGAGGGAGTGGGCATTGTCGGAGGGTTGGGGCTGAGGGAGTGCCGCACTGTCGGAGGGTCAGTGCTGAGGGAGTGGGCACTGTCGGTGGGTCAGTGCTGAGGGAGTGGGCACTGATGGAGGGTCAGTGCAGAGGGAGTGGGCACTGTCGGAGGGTCAGTGCAGAGGGAGTGGGCACTGTCAGAGGGTCAGTGCTGAGGGAGTGGGCACTGTCGGAGGGTCAGTGCTGAGGGAGTGGGCACTGTCGGAGGGTCAGTGCTGAGGGAGTGCCACACTGTCGGAGGGTCAGTGCTGAGGGAGTGGGCACTGTCAGAGGGTCAGTGCCGAGGGAGTGGGCACTGTCGGAGGGTCAGTGCTGAGGAAGTGGGCACTGTCGGAGGGTCAGTGCTGGGGGAGTGCTGCACCATCGGAGGGTCAGTGCTGAGGGAGTGGGCACTGTCAGAGGGTCAGTGCTGAGGGAGTGCCGCACTGTCGGAGGGTCAGTGCTGAGGGAGTGGGTACTGTCAGAGGGTCAGTGCTGAGAGAGTGGGCACTGTCAGAGGGTCAGTGCTGAGGGAGTGGGCACTGTCGGAGGGTCAGTGCTGAGGGAATGGGCACTGTCGGAGGGTCAGTGCTGAGGGAGTGGGCACTGTCGGAGGATCAGTGCTGAGGGAGTGGGCACTGTCGGAGGGTCAGTGCTGAGGGAGTGGGCACTGTCGGAGGATCAGTAGAGTCATGGAATGTACATCACAGAAACAGACCCTTCGGTCCAACCTGTCCATGCTGACCCAGATATCCCAACCCAATCTAGTCCCACCTGCCAGCACCCGGCCCATATCCCTCCAAACCCTTCCTATTCATATACCCATCCAAATGCCTCTTAAATGTTGCAATTGTACCAGCCTCCACCACATCCTCTGGCAGCTCATTCCATACACGTACCACCCTCTGTGTGAAAAAGTTGCCCTTTCGGTCTCTTTTATATCTTACCCCTCTCACCCTAAACCTATGCCCCTCTAGTTCTGGACTCCCCCACCCCAGGGAAAAGACTTTGTCTATTTACCCTATCCATGCCCCTCATGATTTTATAAACCTCTATAAGGTCACCCCTCAGCCTCCGACGCTCCAGGGAAAACAGCCCCAGCCTGTTCAGCCTCTCCCTGCAGCTCAAATCCTCCAACCCTGGCAACATCCTTGTAAATCTTTTCTGAACCCTTTCAAGTTTCACAACATCTTTCCGATAGGAAGGAGACCAGAATTGCACACAATATTCCAACAGTGGCCTAACCAATGTCCTGTACAGTCGCAACATGACCTCCCAACTCCTGTACTCAATACTCCGACCAATAAAGGAAAACATACCAATTTAGACTTCCTGTTAGTGAGTTCTGAGGAGATAAGTAGCTCAGGTTGATGTTGTGCAACCTCTATACCTCCTATATTCACATCTAAATCATTTATGTAAATGACAAAAAGTAGAGGACCCAGCACCGATCCTTGTGGCACTCCACTGGTCACAGGCCTCCAGTCTGAAAAACAACCCTCCACCACCACCCTCTGTCTTCTACCTTTGAGCCAGTTCTGTATCCAAATGGCTAGTTCTCCCTGTATCCCGTGAGATATAACCTGTCGAATGCCTTAATGAAGTCCATACAGATCACATCCACTGCTCTGGCCACGTCAATCCCCTTTGTTACTACTACAAAAAACACTGAGGTAATGGCGCACTGTCGGAGGGTCATAAAATCTGCCTCGCCCCACACTCTCAGACAGTACATTCCAGACCCTCACCCCTCGAGTGAACCTGCCTCCCCCTACACTCTCAGACAGTACACTCCAGACCCTAACCCCTCGAGTGAACCTCCCCCTCCCCCGACACTCTCAGACAGTACATTCCAGACCCTAACCCCTCGAGTGAACCTGCCTCCCCCTACACTCTCAGACAGTACATTCCAGACCCTAACCCCTCGAGTGAACCTCCCCCTCCCCTCACACTCTCAGACAGTACATTCCAGACCCTAACCCCTCGAGTGAACCTGCCTCCCCCCCACACTCTCAGACAGTACATTCCAGACCCTAACCCCTCGAGTGAACCTGCCTCCCCCCACACTCTCAGACAGTACACTCCAGACCCTAACCCCTCGAGTGAACCTCCCCCTCCCCTGACACTCTCAGACAGTACATTCCAGACCCTAACCCCTCGAGTGAACCTGCCTCCCCCACACTCTCAGACAGTACACCCAGACCCTAACCCCTCGAGTGAACCTCCCTCCCCCACACTCTCAGACAGTACATTCCAGACCCTAACCCCTCGAGTGAACCTGCCTCACCACACACTCTCAGACAGTACATTCCAGACACTAACCCCTCGAGTGAACCTCCCTCCCCCCACACTCTCAGACAGTACACTCCAGACCCTAACCCCTCGAGTGAACCTCCCTCCCCCCACACTCTCAGACAGTACATTCCAGACCCTAACCCCTCAAGTGAACCTCCCTCCCCCCACACTCTCAGACAGTACATTCCAGACCCTAACCCCTCGAGTGAACCTCCCTCCCCCCACACTCTCAGACAGTACACTCCAGACCCTAACCCCTCGAGTGAACCTCCCCCTCCCCCACACTCTCAGACAGTACACTCCAGACCCTAACCCCTCGAGTGAACCTCCCTCCCCCCACACTCTCAGACAGTACATTCCAGACCCTAACCCCTCAAGTGAACCGCATTGTGCCAGTAGCAAAGAGTCCAGAACACGGCCCTGTCATCTGGTGAAGACTAAACCAGAATTGTCTCGACATTTCCCATCCTCTTCCTCTTCTGGTTCTCTCTTTCCCTGTCCTTGAATACTGTATAGTTTGTGAACCAGCGTTCTCTCACTCCTGAAGAGTTTAATACTCTCTCCGCTCCTGCTCACAGTTTCACGTTGTCCTTTATTCAGCTTCTCTCTCTCTCTCTGTTCTCCCTTGTTTGTGTCTCTACATTGAAATTATTCGGCGTACCTACCTGCCCACTGCACCAACTTGTTTTATAAAAGCATACAAGTCAATTTGCTGGAATATTGTGAATAATTTTGGCCTGATTTGATTTATAACTGTCACATGTACCTCGCTACAGTGAAACGTTTTGTTTTGCCTTCAGTACAGTCAGATCATACCATACAAAGGGAGAAAGGGAGGAGTGCAGATGCTGGAGATCCGAGTCGAGAGTGTGATGCTGGAAAAGCACAGCCGGCCAGGCAGCATCTGAGGAGCAGGAGAGTCGACATTCCGGGCGTAAGGAATTCCTGATGAAGGGCCGATGCCCGAAACGTCGATTCTCCTGCTCCTCAGATGCCGTCTGATTGGCTGTGCTTTTCCAGCACCACTCTTGTTACCTCATACCATACAAAAATCATCTGGGTGACAGAACAGAGCAAGAAATACGATATATAAGCTGCAGGGAAGGTGCACAGAGAGCGAGATTAACGTTCGATTTGAAACTTGTGGGGTGCATCCATCAGTGTAGGACAGGAAGCTGTCCTTGAACCTGTTGGTCTGTGTGGTTAAGCTTCTGTATCTTCTCCCTGATGGAAGAGGCCGAGAGAGGTGAGAAACAGGGAGGGAGGGGTGTTAGATGGTGTCTGTCTGAGGCGGGGGGGGGAGGGGAGATGGAGTCAGTGGACGGGAGGTTGGTTTGTGTGAGGGACTGGATTGATTCTGTCCTCATCACCCTCTTTCTCCAGCCTTTCCAGATGTTCTTCCCAGTTGGTATTAGCGTTTCTTTTTTGTCTGTCCTTCCTGGAATATGTAACATCCATCAGGATGGGCAGCATCTGTAGAGAGAGAGAGAGAGATGGAGTTACCAAAACTGAAAGGCAGCAGAAGGTTCTGAAGAAAAGCTGGATTGTATTTGAAACATTAACTCAGTTTCTCTTTCCACACAGTTGTTGAGTTTCTCCAGCAATTTCTGTTTTACTCCCAGCTTTCCAGGCTGTTTTGCTTTTATTTGATGAATTTTGATCTTGATGTAAGGGCTAAAGATACCAAAGGGTATGGGGGAGAAGGCTGGAACATGGTAGTAGGTTGGATGATCAAATGTACAGTTCTTCTCCTCCATTCCTAATGTTTTTGGATTTCCAATGTTTCCTTCTCTGAACATTTCCACTGGCTTGGAAGAGATACATGATGACTGAACCCTGACTTATCAGTTAGCAATCATAGGTTATTACATCTGATCAATGAAAGATAAATTGAACTTTTACTGCAGAGAACAGAGAGACCTCCTGAGCTGCTGATGGTCTGAAGGATTCTCCATGCCTTGTTCACTGCACCAGACAGTTCAACTACCTCAGGACCAATCACATAACTGTTGTCAGGCAGAAGACCTTTCTCATTGGGAATTGGTTGCTAGTCCATACACCAATCAGCTTCTGGCTGCCAAAGTCCCAATGGAACACAGCCGCTCAGCTCCAGTTCAGCTGCAAACTACACCTCAGCTCCTGCAGCTGTGTAAACCGTGCTCACAATGAGGGCAGGTTGCTTGCTTTCAAAACGTGCAGTTTTTAAAGACAGATTTTTAAAATATTTCAGTCCACATTTAGAAATACAGAAAAATACAGAAAAAACCAGCTCTGTTCACTTAGAGTCTTCACTACTGCCATGTCCTCAGAACAGTAGCCATCTTCCCAGGATTCTCAGCTGCTCTGTCCTGCTACACTCTGTCCACACATTTATGTGTTCCCTTGCACGTGGCATTGGCAGTAATTCGGAGATGATTATTTAAGATGACCTAATTTCTTGCTTGCAAATTTCTGACCTGAGCTCTGTGTAAATTTGGCCTCTAAAATCACACTCTGTGTGAATTCAGTCTGTAACACCAGACTCTGTGTGAATTCAGCCTGTAACACCACACTCTGTGTGAATTCAGTCTGTAACACCACACTCTGTGTGAATTCAGCCTGTAACACCACACTCTGTGTGAATTCAGCCTGTAACACCACACTCTGTGTGAATTCAGTCTGTAACACCACACTCTGTGAATTCAGTCTGTAACACCACACTCTGTGTGAATTCAGTCTGTAACACCACACTCTGTGTGAATTCAGTCTGTAACACCACACTCTGTGTGAATTCAGTCTGTAACACCACACTCTGTGTGAATTCAGTCTGTAACACCACACTCTGTGTGAATTCAGCCTGTAACACCACACTCTGTGTGAATTCAGTCTGTAACACCACACTCTGTGTGAATTCAGTCTGTAACACCACACTCTGTGTGAATTCAGTCTGTAACACCACACTCTGTGTGAATTCAGTCTGTAACACCACACTCTGTGTGAATTCAGTCTGTAACACCACACTCTGTGTGAATTCAGTCTGTAACACCACACTCTGTGTGAATTCAGTCTGTAACAACACACTCTGTGTGAATTCAGCCTGTAACACCACACTCTGTGTGAATTCAGCCTGTAACACCACACTCTGTGTGAATTCAGTCTGTAACACCACACTCTGTGTGAATTCAGCCTGTAACACCACACTCTGTGTGAATTCAGCCTGTAACACCACACTCTGTGTGAATTCACCCTGTAACACCACACTCTGTGTGAATTCAGCCTGTAACACCACACTCTGTGTGAATTCAGTCTGTAACACCACACTCTGTGTGAATTCAGTCTGTAACACCACACTCTGTGTGAATTCAGCCTGTAACACCACACTCTGTGTGAATTCAGTCTGTAACACCACACTCTGTGTGAATTCAGTCTGTAACACCACACTCTGTGTGAATTCAGTCTGTAACACCACACTCTGTGTGAATTCAGCCTGTAACACCACACTCTGTGTGAATTCAGTCTGTAACACCACACTCTGTGTGAATTCAGTCTGTAACACCACACTCTGTGTGAATTCAGCCTGTAACACCACACTCTGTGTGAATTCAGTCTGTAACACCACACTCTGTGTGAATTCAGTCTGTAACACCACACTCTGTGTGAATTCAGTCTGTAACACCACACTCTGTGTGAATTCAGCCTGTAACACCACACTCTGTGTGAATTCAGTCTGTAACACCACACTCTGTGTGAATTCAGTCTGTAACACCACACTCTGTGTGAATTCAGTCTGTAACACCACACTCTGTGTGAATTCAGTCTGTAACACCACACTCTGTGTGAATTCAGCCTGGAACACCACACTCTGTGTGAATTCAGCCTGGAACACCACACTCTGTGTGAATTCAGCCTGTAACACCACACTCTGTGTGAATTCAGCCTGGAACACCACACTCTGTGTGAATTCAGCCTGGAACACCACACTCTGTGTGAATTCAGCCTGGAACACCACACTCTGTGTGAATTCAGCCTGGAACACCACACTCTGTGTGAATTCAGCCTGGAACACCACACTCTGTGTGAATTCAGCCTGGAACACCACACTCTGTGTGAATTCAGCCTGGAACACCACACTCTGTGTGAATTCAGCCTGGAACACCACACTCTGTGTGAATTCAGCCTGGAACACCACACTCTGTGTGAATTCAGCCTGTAACACCACACTCTGTGTGAATTCAGTCTGTAACACCACACTCTGTGTGAATTCAGTCTGTAACACCACACTCTGTGTGAATTCAGCCTGGAACACCACACTCTGTGTGAATTCAGTCTGTAACACCACACTCTGTGTGAATTCAGCCTGGAACACCACACTCTGTGTGAATTCAGTCTGTAACACCACACTCTGTGTGAATTCAGTCTGTAACACCACACTCTGTGTGAATTCAGCCTGTAACACCACACTCTGTGTGAATTCAGTCTGTAACACCACACTCTGTGTGAATTCAGTCTGTAACACCACACTCTGTGTGAATTCAGTCTGTAACACCACACTCTGTGTGAATTCAGCCTGTAACACCACACTCTGTGTGAATTCAGTCTGTAACACCACACTCTGTGTGAATTCAGCCTGTAACACCACACTCTGTGTGAATTCAGTCTGTAACACCACACTCTGTGTGAATTCAGTCTGTAACACCACACTCTGTGTGAATTCAGTCTGTAACACCACACTCTGTGTGAATTCAGCCTGTAACACCACACTCTGTGTGAATTCAGTCTGTAACACCACACTCTGTGTGAATTCAGTCTGTAACACCACACTCTGTGTGAATTCAGCCTGTAACACCACACTCTGTGTGAATTCAGCCTGTAACACCACACTCTGTGTGAATTCAGTCTGTAACACCACACTCTGTGTGAATTCAGCCTGTAACACCACACTCTGTGTGAATTCAGCCTGTAACACCACACTCTGTGTGAATTCAGTCTGTAACACCACACTCTGTGTGAATTCAGCCTGTAACACCACACTCTGTGTGAATTCAGTCTGTAACACCACACTCTGTGTGAATTCAGCCTGTAACACCACACTCTGTGTGAATTCAGCCTGTAACACCACACTCTGTGTGAATTCAGTCTGTAACACCACACTCTGTGTGAATTCAGCCTGTAACACCACACTCTGTGTGAATTCAGCCTGTAACACCACACTCTGTGTGAATTCAGCCTGTAACACCACACTCTGTGTGAATTCAGCCTGTAACACCACACTCTGTGTGAATTCAGTCTGTAACACCACACTCTGTGTGAATTCAGCCTGTAACACCACACTCTGTGTGAATTCAGTCTGTAACACCACACTCTGTGTGAATTCAGCCTGTAACACCACACTCTGTGTGAATTCAGTCTGTAACACCACACTCTGTGTGAATTCAGCCTGTAACACCACACTCTGTGTGAATTCAGTCTGTAACACCACACTCTGTGTGAATTCAGCCTGTAACACCACACTCTGTGTGAATTCAGTCTGTAACACCACACTCTGTGTGAATTCAGCCTGTAACACCACACTCTGTGTGAATTCAGTCTGTAACACCACACTCTGTGTGAATTCAGCCTGTAACACCACACTCTGTGTGAATTCAGTCTGTAACACCACACTCTGTGTGAATTCAGCCTGTAACACCACACTCTGTGTGAATTCAGTCTGTAACACCACACTCTGTGTGAATTCAGTCTGTAACACCACACTCTGTGTGAATTCAGTCTGTAACACCACACTCTGTGTGAATTCAGCCTGTAACACCACACTCTGTGTGAATTCAGCCTGTAACACCACACTCTGTGTGAATTCAGTCTGTAACACCACACTCTGTGTGAATTCAGCCTGTAACACCACACTCTGTGTGAATTCAGTCTGTAACACCACACTCTGTGTGAATTCAGCCTGTAACACCACACTCTGTGTGAATTCAGCCTGTAACACCACACTCTGTGTGAATTCAGTCTGTAACACCACACTCTGTGTGAATTCAGCCTGTAACACCACACTCTGTGTGAATTCAGTCTGTAACACCACACTCTGTGTGAATTCAGCCTGTAACACCACACTCTGTGTGAATTCAGTCTGTAACACCACACTCTGTGTGAATTCAGCCTGTAACACCACACTCTGTGTGAATTCAGTCTGTAACACCACACTCTGTGTGAATTCAGTCTGTAACACCACACTCTGTGTGAATTCAGCCTGTAACACCACACTCTGTGTGAATTCAGTCTGTAACACCACACTCTGTGTGAATTCAGTCTGTAACACCACACTCTGTGTGAATTCAGTCTGTAACACCACACTCTGTGTGAATTCAGTCTGTAAGATCACACTCTGTGTGAATTCAGTCTGTAACACCACACTCTGTGTGAATTCAGTCTGTAACACCACACTCTGTGTGAATTCAGCCTGTAACACCACACTCTGTGTGAATTCAGTCTGTAACACCACACTCTGTGTGAATTCAGTCTGTAACACCACACTCTGTGTGAATTCAGTCTGTAACACCACACTCTGTGTGAATTCAGTCTGTAACACCACACTCTGTGTGAATTCAGTCTGTAACACCACACTCTGTGTGAATTCAGCCTGTAACACCACACTCTGTGTGAATTCAGTCTGTAACACCACACTCTGTGTGAATTCAGTCTGTAACACCACACTCTGTGTGAATTCAGCCTGTAACACCACACTCTGTGTGAATTCAGTCTGTAACACCACACTCTGTGTGAATTCAGTCTGTAACACCACACTCTGTGTGAATTCAGTCTGTAACACCACACTCTGTGTGAATTCAGTCTGTAACACCACACTCTGTGTGAATTCAGTCTGTAACACCACACTCTGTGTGAATTCAGTCTGTAACACCACACTCTGTGTGAATTCAGTCTGTAACACCACACTCTGTGTGAATTCAGTCTGTAACACCACACTCTGTGTGAATTCAGTCTGTAACACCACACTCTGTGTGAATTCAGTCTGTAACACCACACTCTGTGTGAATTCAGTCTGTAACACCACACTCTGTGTGAATTCAGTCTGTAACACCACACTCTGTGTGAATTCAGTCTGTAACACCACACTCTGTGTGAATTCAGCCTGTAACACCACACTCTGTGTGAATTCAGCCTGTAACACCACACTCTGTGTGAATTCAGTCTGTAACACCACACTCTGTGTGAATTCAGTCTGTAACACCACACTCTGTGTGAATTCAGCCTGTAACACCACACTCTGTGTGAATTCAGTCTGTAACACCACACTCTGTGTGAATTCAGCCTGTAACACCACACTCTGTGTGAATTCAGCCTGTAACACCACACTCTGTGTGAATTCAGTCTGTAACACCACACTCTGTATGAATTCAGTCTGTAACACCACACTCTGTGTGAATTCAGCCTGTAACACCACACTCTGTGTGAATTCAGCCTGTAACACCACACTCTGTGTGAATTCAGTCTGTAACACCACACTCTGTGTGAATTCAGCCTGTAACACCACACTCTGTGTGAATTCAGTCTGTAACACCACACTCTGTGTGAATTCAGCCTGTAACACCACACTCTGTGTGAATTCAGTCTGTAACACCACACTCTGTGTGAATTCAGTCTGTAACACCACACTCTGTGTGAATTCAGTCTGTAACACCACACTCTGTGTGAATTCAGTCTGTAACACCACACTCTGTGTGCATGGCGTTGGTTCCAATGTAAGTTATGATCTCCCATAACTTCACTGCCCCACACTCAGTCCTGCAGACATGCAATGACCTCCCTGGCCTTGGGGAGGCACTGCTGCATCCTGGGGGGTCATGGAAATGTCTATCTGTTCCCTGTATCGAGCAATGTCCCGTCCTGTCAGAATTTCACAAGTTTCTGCCAGATAGAGGCATAGAGTAATTCAGCACGGAAACAGGCCCTTCAGCCCAAACTGATCCATGCTGACCACGGGGCACACTCAGCTAGTTCCAATTACTTGCATTTGGTCCAAATCCCTCCAAACCCTTCTTATCCATGTACCGTTCCAAGTATTTTTAAAATGTTGCAATTGTACCTACCTCAACCGTTTTATCTGGCCGCCCATTCCATATCCGCACCACCCTCTGCATGAAGAAGTTGCCTCTGAGGTCCTTCTGAAATTCTTCCCCTCTCACCTTAGACCTATGCCCTCTAGTTTCCAATTCCCCATCCCTGGGTAAAAAGACTAACTGCATTCAATCTATTGATGCCCCTCATGGTGTATACACCTCAATACCGTCACCCCTCTTTCTCCAAGGAATAAAGTCCTACCCTGGCCTATATATCACTCAGGCCGACTGGTCCTGACAACACCCTTATAAATTATCTTTGCCCTCTTTTCAGTTTAACCAAATCAATCCATCAGCAGGATGACCCACGCTGTACTCAGTACTCCAAGTGTGGTCTCACTAACGACTTACACAAGAACACAGTGTCCCAACTCCTCCACTCAATGCCTTGACCGACGATGGCCAGCGTGCTAAGTGCCTTCTTCATCATTGTGTCTACCTCAGACGCCACTGTCAAAGAACTGTCCCCGTGCAGATCAACTCTCCCCACGCGCTTCCAAACTCTAGCCAGTATCTGAACTGATCTCATCTCTCATCAGCAGAGAGAGAAGAGTCAGTCTCGTCTATGTTCACAAGGCTTTCTGTAACTTTCGCTTTCAAATGCTGTGCCCTTGGGGCTGTGCTGTTCACATGAAATACACAACGTAAATATTAAAGCTTTTACGATCGCACCGAGAGATTACAGTGTGGAACATGCAGCCTCAGTCTTTTACAAGTTTGCGATGTACCTGTATAAACGTTATTCATCCTCGGAGCATGAATCTCGAGAGTTTCGTTTCCCACGCACAGGAGGTGATTAAGGATGGATTTATAGATGTCAGAAAGTCTCGTGACGGTTATACAAGATGGGAGCTGGGCTGTGCACGGTTTTGGTCTGCTGATTGTAGCAGGGATAGGATTCCATTTCAAGTGGTTCAGGGATGGTCCACACGATGAAGGGGGTGCAGAGACCAAGCCTACCATCCACTGGAGTGTGACTTTACTCAGACTAATAATGGAGGAGGTGACAGTGTGGACAAAGCAAAGGTTGTCTGAGTTTTTGGGAGCGTGAGGCCGCTTAAATGTCAGGGTGTAAGGACATTGTGGGTCGACCCACAGCCCATGGACAGCAGTCGTTCAAGAAGGCAGTTCAGCCCCACCTTCTCAAGGGGCAACTAGGGACAGGACCAGCCGTGAAGACAATTACCAAGTGAACAGGCTTCAGGAAATGTTCCTCCTGGGGTCTGCAGGGAGATTAACCACCAATCACTGCACAGTCAGTGGAGACCCCAGACTCCCACCTTCCCATTCCCTTCCCCCTCTCCCCATTCTCTGCAAATCTCTCCCCTCCCTCCCTCAGTCCCTCTCCCCAGAGTCTCTCCCTTCCTCAGTCTCTCCTACTCCCCCAGTCTCCTCTCTCCTCCCAGTTTCCCCCCCTTCCCCAGTCTCTCCCCCTCTCCCCAATCTCATCCTCTCCCCCAGTCTCTCCCCCTCTCCCCAATCTCATCCTCTCCCCCAGTCTCTCCCTCCTCCCTCAGTCTCTTCCCCCTCCCCCAGTCTCTCCCCCAATCTCCCCCCTCCCCGCAGTCTCTCCGCCCCAGTACCTCCCCTGCCCCAGTCTCTCCCCATCCCCCAGTCTCTCCCCTCCTCCCCAGTCTCATCCTCTCCCCCAGTCTCTCCCCATCCCCCAGTCTCTCCGCCCCAGTACCTCCCCTGCCCCAGTCTCTCCCCATCCCCCAGTCTCTCCCCTCCTCCCCAGTCTCATCCTCTCCCCCTCTCCCCAGTCTCATCGTCACCCCCAATCTCTCCCTCCTCCCTCAGTCTCCCCCCTCCCCCAGTCTCTCCCCCAGTCTCCCCCCCCTCCTCCCAGTCTCTCCCCCTCCCCCAGTCTCTCCTCCCTCCCCAGTCTCTCCCCCCTCCCCCAGTCTCTCCACCAATCTCCCCCATCCCCCCAGTATCTCCACCCCAGTCTCTCCTCCTCCCCCAGTCTCTCCCCAGTCTCTCCCCCCTCCCCATCTCTCCCCCTCCTCCCAGTCTCTTCCCCTCCCTCAGTCTCTCCCCATCCCCCAGTCTCTCCCCCCTCCCCAGTCTCTCCCCCTCTCCCCAGTCTCTCCCCCCAGTCTCTCCCACCCAGTCTCTCCCCTCCCAGTCTCTCCCCTCCCAGTCTCTCCCCTCCCAGTGTCTTCCCCCTTTTGCCCGAAATGTTGATCCTCCTTCTCCTGGGATGCTGCCTGACTTGTTGTGCTTTTCCAGTGCCACACTCATCTAGACTCTGGTTTCCAGCATCTGCAGTCCTTGTTTTTACCAAGACCCAGTCTAACTGCGGTGAGACATTCCTACTTCTGACGCTAATCCTCTTGCAATCGAGGTCGATGTATCCTCTGCCTCCCTGTGCTGTACAGTCACAGAGTCATAGAGATGTACAGCATGGAAACCCACCCTTCGGTCCAACCCGTCCATGCTGACCCAGATATCTCAACCCAATCTAGTCCCACCTGCCAGCACCCGGCTCATATCCCTCCAAACCCTTCCTATTCATATACCCATCCAAATGCCTCTTAAATGTTGCAATTGTACCAGCCTCCACCACATCCTCTGGCAGCTCATTCCATACACGTACCACCCTCTGGGTGAAAACGTTGCCCCTTAGGTCTCTTTTATATCTTTCCCCTCTCACCCTAAACCTATACCCTCTAGTTCTGGACTCCCCGACCCCAGGGAAAAGACTTTATCTGTTTACCCTATCCATGCCCCTCATAATTTTGTAAACCTCTATAAGGTCACCCCTCAGCCTCCGACGAGGTAAAAGTGAGGACTGCAGATCAGAGTCACGATCAGAGTGGTGCTGGAAAAGCACAGCAGGTCAGGCTGCATCTGAGGAGCAGGAAAATCAACGTTTCAGGAATCCTGATGAAGGGCTTTTGCCCGTAACATTGATTCTCCTGCTCCTCGGATGCTGCCTGACCTGCTGTGCTTTTCCAGCACCACTCTGATCTTGTCTCTGTCTACTGTCACTGCCTGGTGTGCAAAGGACATCCTGATCCCTCCCTCAGCACATCTACTTCCCCCAATATCTCACCATTTCAATCACACCCTTCCTTTCACACTGAAGCACATAACTTTGCATTTCACCACATTGTACTGTACTAGCCCATGCACACACCTTGTCTTCATCATCTTGAAGCTTGCTTGCATCCTGGTCATAATTGTGCCCAGTTTTGTGACGGCAGTAAACCTACAAATGTTCCATTTGGGTTCCTCATTCAGTTCATTTGCAGATTTATTCACTTGAGCAAATCTTAGCAGGACTTATACACTTAATGGTAAGGTCCTAGGGAGTGGTAACTTCATGGTAACTAGGGTGTGTTGCTGAACAAACAGACCTTGGAGTGCAGGTTCATAGCTCCTTGAAAGTCGCAGGTAGATAGGATAGTGAAGAAGGTGTTTGGTATGCTTTCCTTTATTGGTCAGAGTATTGAGTACAGGAGTTGGGAGGTCATGTTATGGCTGTACAGGACATTGGTTAGGCCACTGTTGGAATATTGTGTGCAATTCTGGTCTCCTTCATATCGGAAAGATGTTGTGAAACTTGAAAGGGCTCAGAAAAGATTTACAAGGATGTTGCCAGGGTTGGAGGATCTGAGCTACAGGGAGAGGCTGAACAGGGGTGGGGCTGTTTTCCCTGAAGGGTCGGAGGCTGAGGGGTGACCTTATAGAGGTTTACAAAATTATGAGGGACATGGAGAGGGTGAATAGACAAATGGAGGTTCCTCTGTATTGATCCATGAAACTATTATGATCACATTCCAAGAGTGCACTGCCACAATAACATGGTGAGTTTGCTTTGTCCAATCTGTATGGAGACTGAAGTCACCCATGATGGCAGTTAAATACTTATCACAGGCAGCTCTGATTTCCAGATCGGTGCAACCCTGACATCTGTGACACCCCCTCCACCCCCTCCCTCCCTCTGTAACCCCCTCCACCCCCTCCCTCCCTCTGTAATCCCCTCCCTACCCCTGTAACCCCCTCCACCCCCTCCCTACCTCTGTAACCCCCTCCACCCCTCCCTACCTCTGTAACCCCCTCCAGCCCCTACACCCCCTCCCTATCTCTGTAACCCCCTCCAGCCCCTACACCCCCTCCCTATCTCTGTAACCCCCTCCAGCCCCTACACCCCCTCCCTATCTCTGTAACCCCCTCCAGCCCCTACACCCCCTCCCGATCTCTGTAACCCCCTCCAGCCCCCACACCCCCTCCCGATCTCTGTAACCCCCTCCAGCCCCTACACCCCCTCCCTATCTCTGTAACCCCCTCCAGCCCCTACACCCCCTCCCTATCTCTGTAACCCCCTCCAGCCCCTACACCCCCTCCCGATCTCTGTAACCCCCTCCAGCCCCCACACCCCCTCCCGATCTCTGTAACCCCCTCCAGCCCCTACACCCCCTCCCTATCTCTGTAACCCCCTCCAGACCCTACACCCCCTCCCTATCTCTGTAACCCCCTCCTGAATGAGGAAGTGCGGAGTGGGATCCTAATGATCTGGAGATGCCGGTGTTGGACTGGGGAGTACACAGTTAAAAATCACACAACACCAGGTTATAGACCAACAGGTACATGACACACACACATAGACAGACAGACAGACAGACACACACACACACATAGACAGACAGACAGACAGACAGACACACACACATAGACAGACAGACAGACAGACACACACACATATTCTCACACACACATTCGCATACTCACACACATATGTGCACACGCGCACTCTCACACACACATAGACATATACACACACACATATAAACATGTTTGTCTCATGGGGAGAATTTGCACTTGCAGAATTTTGAACTGATATGTCACTGTCAGTGATTGCTGTTGAGTGGAGGGATGGGAGCTGGTATATGAACAGTACAGGGGGGGGTGATGGGAGCTGGTTTATGGACAGTACAGGGGGGTGATGGGGGCTGGTATATGGACAGTACAGGGGGGTGATGGGAGCAGGTATATGAACAGTACAGGGGGGGTGATGGGTCTGGTATATGGACAGTACAGGGGGGGGTGATGGGAGCTGGTATATGAACAGTACAGGGGGGGTGATGGGAGCTGGTATATGAACAGTACAGGGGGGGGTGATGGGAGCAGGTATATGAACAGTACAGGGGGGTGATGGGAGGTGGTATATGAACAGTACAGGGGGGGTGATGGGAGGTGGTATATGAACAGTACAGGGGGGGTGATGGGAGGTGGTATATGGGCAGTACAGGGGGGTGATGGGAGCTGGTATATGGACAGTACAGGGGGGTGATGGGAGCTGGTATATGGGCAGTACAGGGGGGGGTGATGGGAGGTGGTATATGGACAGTACAGGGGGGGGTGATGGGAGCAGGTATATGAACAGTACAGGGGGGTGATGGGAGCTGGTATATGAACAGTACAGGGGGGGTGATGGGAGCTGGTATATGGACAGTACAGGGGGGGTGATGGGAGGTGGTATATGAACAGTACAGGGGGGGTGATGGGAGGTGGTATATGAACAGTACAGGGGGGGGTGATGGGAGCTGGTATATGGACAGTACAGGGGGGGTGATGGGAGGTGGTATATGAACAGTACAGGGGGGGTGATGGGAGCTGGTATATGGACAGTACAGGGGGGGTGATGGGAGCTGGTATATGGACAGTACAGGGGGGGTGATGGGAGGTGGTATATGAACAGTACAGGGGGGGTGATGGGAGCTGGTATATGAACAGTACAGGGGGGTGATGGGAGCAGGTATATGAACAGTACAGGGGGGGTGATGGGAGCTGGTATATGAACAGTACAGGGGGGTGATGGGAGCTGGTATATGAACAGTACAGGGGGGGTGATGGGAGGTGGTATATGAACAGTACAGGGGGGGTGATGGGAGCAGGTATATGAACAGTACAGGGGGGTGATGGGAGCAGGTATATGAACAGTACAGGGGGGGTGATGGGAGCTGGTATATGAACAGTACAGGGGGGTGATGGGAGCAGGTATATGAACAGTACAGGGGGGTGATGGGAGCAGGTATATGAACAGTACAGGGGGGTGATGGGAGGTGGGATATGGAGAGTACGGGGGGGTGATGGGAGCTGGTATATGAACAGTACAGGGGGGTGATGGGAGCAGGTATATGAACAGTACAGGGGGGGGTGATGGGAGCTGGTATATGAACAGTACAGGGGGGTGATGGGAGCAGGTATATGAACAGTACAGGGGGGTGATGGGAGCAGGTATATGAACAGTACAGGGGGGTGATGGGAGCAGGTATATGAACAGTACAGGGGGGGTGATGGGAGCTGGTATATGAACAGTACAGAGGGTGATGGGGGCTGGTATATGGACAGTACAGGGGGGTGATGGGAGCAGGTATATGAACAGTACAGGGGGGGGTGATGGGAGCAGGTATATGAACAGTACAGGGGGGTGATGGGAGGTGGTATATGAACAGTACAGGGGGGGTGATGGGAGCAGGTATATGAACAGTACAGAGGGTGATGGGGGCTGGTATATGGACAGTACAGGGGGGTGATGGGAGCAGGTATATGAACAGTACAGGGGGGGTGATGGGAGCTGGTATATGAACAGTGCAGGGGGGTGATGGGAGCTGGTATATGAACAGTACAGGGGGGGTGATGGGGCTGGTATATGGACAGTACAGGGGGGTGATGGGAGCTGGTATATGAACAGTACAGGGGGGTGATGGGAGCTGGTATATGGACAGTACAGGGGGGTGATGGGAGGTGGGATATGGAGAGTACAGGGGGGTGATGGAAGCTGGTATATGGACAGTACAGGGGGGTGATGGGAGCTGGTATATGGACAGTACAGGGGGGTGATGGGAGCAGGTATATGAACAGTACAGGAGGGGTGATGGGAGCTGGTATATGAACAGTACAGGGGGGGTGATGGGAGCTGGTATATGAACAGTACAGGGGGGGTGATGGGAGCTGGTATATGAACAGTACAGGGGGGGTGATGGAAGCTGGTATATGGACAGTACAGGGGGGTGATGGGAGCTGGTATATGAACAGTACAGGGGGGTGATGGGAGCTGGTATATGGACAGTACAGGGGGGTGATGGGAGGTGGGATATGGACAGTACAGGGGGGTGATGGGAGCAGGTATATGAACAGTACAGGGGGGGTGATGGGAGCAGGTATATGAACAGTACAGGGGGGGTGATGGGAGCTGGTATATGGACAGTACAGGGGGGTGATGGGAGCTGGTTTATGGACAGTACAGGGGGGGTGATGGGAGCAGGTATATGAACAGTACAGGGGGGTGATGGGAGCTGGTATATGGACAGTACAGGGGGGTGATGGGAGCTGGTATATGAACAGTACAGGGGGGTGATGGGAGCTGGTTTATGGACAGTACGGGGGGGTGATGGGAGCTGGTATATGAACAGTACAGGGGGGGTGATGGGAGGTGGGATATGGAGAGTACAGGGGGGTGATGGGAGGTGGGATATGAACAGTACAGGGGGGTGATGGGAGCTGGTTTATGGACAGTACAGGGGGGGTGATGGGAGCAGGTATATGGACAGTACAGGCGGGTGATGGGAGCTGGTATATGAACAGTACAGGTGGGTGATGGGAGCTGGTATATGAACAGTACAGGGGGGTGATGGGAGCTGGTATATGAACAGTACAGGGGGGGTGATGGGAGGTGGGATATGGAGAGTACAGGGGGGTGATGGGAGGTGGTTTATGAACAGTACAGGGGGGTGATGGGAGGTGGTATATGAACAGTACAGGGGGGTGATGGGGGCTGGTATATGAACAGTACAGGGGGGTGATGGGAGGTGGTATATGAACAGTACAGGGGGGTGATGGGGGCTGGTATATGAACAGTACAGGGGGGGTGATGGGAGGTGGTATATGAACAGTACAGGGGGGTGATGGGAGGTGGTTTATGAACAGTACAGGGGGGTGATGGGAGGTGGTATATGGACAGTACAGGGGGGTGATGGGAGGTGGTATATGGACAGTACAGGGGGGTGATGGGAGCTGGTATATGGACAGTACAGGGGGGTGATGGGAGGTGGTATATGAACAGTACAGGGGGGGTGATGGGAGGTGGTATATGAACAGTACAGGGGGGTGATGGGAGCTGGTATATGGACAGTACAGGGGGGTGATGGGAGCTGGTATATGAACAGTACAGGGGGGTGATGGGAGCTGGTATATGAACAGTACAGGGGGGGTGATGGGGGCTGGTATATGGACAGTACAGGGGGGGTGATGGGAGCTCGTATATGAACAGTACAGGGGGGTGATGGGAGGTGGGATATGGAGAGTACAGGGGGGTGATGGGAGCTGGTATATGAACAGTACAGGGGGGGTGATGGGAGGTGGGATATGGAGAGTACAGGGGGGTGATGGGAGGTGGGATATGGACAGTACAGGGGGGGTGATGGGAGCTGGTTTATGGACAGTACAGGGGGGTGATGGGGGCTGGTATATGGACAGTACAGGTTGCCTGAGATCGGCTAGTTTGTCTGAGATGGGCTATCAGTATGGGATGGGCTAGTCTGTATGAGATGGGCTAGTCTGTCTGGGATGGGCTAGTCTGGTTAGGCCCCATTTGGAGTACTGTGTCCAGTTTTGGTCCCCACACCTCAGGAAGGACATACTGGCACTGGAGCGTGTCCAGCGGAGATTCACACGGATGATCCCTGGAATGACAGGTCTAGCATATGAGGAACGGCTGAGGATACTGGGATTGTATTCGTTGGAGTTTAGAAGATTAAGGGGAGATCTAATAGAGACGTACAAAATAATACATGGCTTTGAAAAGGTGGATGCTAGTAAATTGTTTCTGTTAGGCGAGGAGACTAGGACCCGTGGACACAGCCTTAAAATTAGAGGGGGTCATTTCAGAACGGAAATGCGGAGACATTTCTTCAGCCAGAGAGTGGTGGGCCTGTGGAATTCATTGCCACGGAGTGCAGTGGAAGCCGGGACGCTAAATGTCTTCAAGGCCGAGATTGATAGGTTCTTGTTGTCTAGAGGAATTAAGGGCTACGGGGAGAACGCTGGCAAGTGGAGCTGAAATGCGCATCAGCCATGATTGAATGGCGGAGTGGACTCGATGGGCCGAATGGCCTTACTTCCACTCCTATGTCTTATGGTCTTATGGTCTTATGGTCTTATGGTCTTATGGATGGGCTAGTCTGTATGAGATGGGCTAGTCTGTCTGGGATGGGCTAGTCTGTCTGGGATGGGCTAGTCTGTCTGAGATGGGTTCGTCTGTATGAGATGGGCTAGTCTGTCTGGGATGGGCTAGTCTGTCTGGGATGGGCTAGTCTGTATGGGATGGGCTAGTCTGTATGAGATGGGCTAGTCTGTCTGGGATGGGCTAATCTGTATGAGATGGGCTAGTCTGTCTGAGATGGGCTAGTCTGTCTGGGATGGGCTTGTCTGTCTGGGATGGGCTAGTCTGTCTGGGATGGGCTAGTCTGTCTGAGATGGGTTCGTCTGTATGAGATGGGCTAGTATGTCTGGGATGGGCTAGTCTGTCTGGGATGGGTTCGTCTGTATGAGATGGGCTAGTCTGTATGAGATGGGCTAGTCTGTCTGGGATGGGCTAGTCTGTATGGAATGGGCTAGTCTGTATGGAATGGGCTAGTCTGTATGGGATGGGCTAGTCTGTCTGGGATGGGCTAGTCTGTCTGAGATGGGCTAGTCTGTATGGGATGGGCTAGTCTGTCTGAGATGGGCTAGTCTGTCTGAGATGGGTTCGTCTGTATGAGATGGGCTAGTCTGTATGGGATGGGCTAGTCTGTCTGAGATGGGCTAGTCTGTCTGGGATGGGCTAGTCTGTATGAGATGGGCTAGTCTGTCTGAGATGGGCTACTCTGTCTGAGATGGGTTCGTCTGTATGAGATGGGCTAGTCTGTCTGGGATGGGCTAGTCTGTCTGAGATGGGCTAGTCTGTCTGGGATGGGCTAGTCTGTATGAGATGGGCTAGTCTGTATGAGATGGGCTAGTCTGTCTGGGATGGGCTAGTCTGTATGGGATGGGCTAGTCTGTCTGGGATGGGCTAGTCTGTCTGGGATGGGCTAGTCTGTACGGGATGGGCTAGTCTGTCTGGGATGGGCTAGTCTGTATGGGATGGGCTAGTCTGTATGGGATGGGCTAGTCTCTCTGAGATGGGCTAGTCTGTCTGGGATGGGCTAGTCTGTATGGGATGGGCTAGTCTGTCTGGGATGGGCTAGTCTGTATGGGATGGGCTAGTCTGTCTGAGATGGGCTAGTCTGTCTGGGATGGGCTAGTCTGTCTGGGATGGGCTAGTCTGTATGAGATGGGCTAGTCTGTCTGGGATGGGCTAGTCTGTATGGGATGGGCTAGTCTGTCTGGGATGGGCTAGTCTGTCTGAGATGGGCTAGTCTGTATGAGATGGGCTAGTCTGTCTGGGATGGGCTAGTCTGTCTGGGATGGGCTAGTCTGTACGGGATGGGCTAGTCTGTCTGGGATGGGCTAGTCTGTATGGGATGGGCTAGTCTGTATGGGATGGGCTAGTCTGTATGAGATGGGCTAGTCTGTCTGGGATGGGCTAGTCTGTATGGGATGGGCTAGTCTGTATGGGATGGGCTAGTCTGTCTGGGATGGGCTAGTCTGTATGGGATGGGCTAGTCTGTCTGAGATGGGCTAGTCTGTCTGGGATGGGCTAATCTGTCTGAGATGGGCTAGTCTGTCTGGGATGGGCTAGTCTGTATGGGATGGGATCGTCTCTATGGGATGGGCTAGTCTGTCTGGGATGGGCTAGTCTCTCTGGATGGTCTAGTCTGTTCGGGTTGGGTTCGTCTGTATGGGATGGGCTAGTCTGTCTGGGATGGGCTAGTCTGTCTTGGATGGGCTAGTCTGTCTGGGATGGGCTAGTCTGTATGGGATGGGCTAGTCTGTCTGGGATGGGCTAGTCCGAATGGGATGGGCTAGTCTGACTGGGATGGGCTAGTCTGTATGGGATGGGCTAGTCTGACTGGGATGGGCTAGTCTGTATGGGATGGTCTAGTCTGTCTGGGATGGGCTAGTCTGTATGGGATGGGCTAGTCTGTATGGGATGGGCTAGTCTCTCTGAGATGGGCTAGTCTGTCTGGGATGGGCTAGTCTGTCTGGGATGGGCTAGTCTGTCTGGGATGGGCTAGTCTCTCTGAGATGGGCTAGTCTGTCTGGGATGGGCTCGTCTCTCTGAGATGGGCTAGTCTGTCTGGGATGGGCTAGTCTGTCTGGGATGGGCTAGTCTGTCTGGGATGGGCTAGTCCGAATGGGATGGGCTAGTCTGACTGTGATGGGCTAGTCTGTATGGGATGGTCT
Organism: Chiloscyllium punctatum; assembly: GCF_047496795.1. NCBI lineage: Eukaryota > Metazoa > Chordata > Chondrichthyes > Orectolobiformes > Hemiscylliidae > Chiloscyllium > Chiloscyllium punctatum. The sequence continues at coordinate 15,876 of NW_027310212.1, read as the reverse complement.
AGTCTGTCTGGGATGGGCTAGTCTGACTGAGATGGGCTAGTCTGTCTGGGATGGGCTAGTCTGACTGAGATGGGCTGGTCTGTCTGAGATGGGCTAGTCTGTCTGGGATGGGCTTGTCTGTCTGAGATGGGCTCGTCTGTCTGAGATGGGCTAGTCTGTATGGGATGGGCTAATCTGTCTGGGATGGGCTTGTCTGTATGGGATGAGCTAGCCTGCATGAGATGGGCTAGTCTGTCTGGGTTGGGTTCATCTGTCTGGGATGGGCTAGTCTGTCTGGGATGTGCTAGTCTGTATGGGGTGGGCTAGTCTGTCTGCGATGGGCTAGTCTGTATGGGATGGGCTAGTCTGTCTGCGATGGGCTCGTCTGTCTGGGATGGACTAGTCTGTCTGGGATGGGCTAGTCTGTATGGGATGGGCTAGTCTCTCTGGGATGGGCTAGTCTGTCTGTGATGGGCTAGTCTGTCTGGGATGGGCTAGTCCGAATGGGATGGGCTAGTCTGACTGTGATGGGCTAGTCTGTATGGGATGGTCTAGTCTGTCTGGGATGGGCTAGTCTGTCTGGGATGGGCTTGTCTGTATGGGATGAGCTAGCCTGCATGAGATGGGCTAGTCTGTCTGGGTTGGGTTCGTCTGTCTGGGATGGGCTAGTCTGTCTGGGATGGGCTAGTCTGTCTGGGATGTGCTAGTCTGTATGGGGTGGGCTAGTCTGTCTGCGATGGGCTAGTCTGTATGGGATGGGCTAGTCTGTCTGCGATGGGCTCGTCTGTCTGCCATGGGCTAGTCTGTCTGGGATGGACTAGTCTGTATGAGATGGGCTAGTCTGTATGGGATGGGGTCGTGTCTCTGGGATGGGCTAGTCACCAAGTCAAAGGTCAACAGCCTCTAGCCTCACCCGGGATATCCACATTCCTGGAACGCTGGAGAGAGGGAGTGTACAAGAGAGAAGGAATGTGTCGGGGTCAGAGAGAGAGTGGGAGACAGTGAGGGTCAGAGAGAGAGTGGGAGACAGTGAGGGTCAGAGAGGAAGAGAGAGAGACATTGAGGGTCAGAGAGAGAGAGAGACATTGAGGGTCAGAGAGAGAGAGAAAGTAAGGATCAGAGAGACAGAGACAGAGAGAGTGAGTGAGGGTCAGAAATAGAGAGAGAGAGACAGTGAGGCTCAGAAATAGAGAGAGACAGTGGGGATTAGAAATAGAGAGGGGGGGGTCAGAAATAGAGAGAAATGGAGAGGGTCAGAAATAGACAGAGACAGTGAGGGTCAGAGATATAGAGAGAGAGTATGGGGGTCAGAAATAGTGAGAGAGAGAGGGAGAGAGAGAGAGAGTGGGGGTCAGAAATAGAGAGAGAGAGAGAGAGAGAGGGTCAAAAATAGAGAGAGAGAGAGAGATTGGGGGTCAGAAATAGAGAGCGAGAGAGAGAGAGTGAGGGGGGTCAGAAATAGAGAGAGAGAGAGTGGGGGTCAGAAATAGAGAGAGAGAGAGTGGGGGTCAGAAATAGAGAGAGAGAGAGTGAGGGTCAGAAATAGTGAGAGAGAGAGAGTGGGGGTCAGAAATAGAGAGAGAGAGAGTGAGGGTCAGAAATAGTGAGAGAGAGAGAGTGGGGGTCAGAAATAGAGAGAGAGAAAGAGATTGGGGGTCAGAAATAGAGAGAGAGAGAGACAGTGAGGGTCAGAGATATAGAGAGAGAGAGTGAGGGTCAGGGAGAGAGAGTTGGAGGCAGTGAGTGCTACGGGAGGTCGGGAGAGAGAGGGAGAGATAGTGAGTGTTCAGAATCTGGGAGAATTTGAGAGAAAGGTGATACTGACAGACAGAGAGAGCTCACACTCGGGCTAAGGGAGACAGGAAATGTGACACACAAAGGGAAAAGGAAAGGAGAGAGAAGGGGGAATGTTTGAATGAACCTGTTTAGTTTTATGTGAGACCTCCAGAGTCGAAGTCTAGAAGCCTTAGGAAGGCTAGCCCTGTACCACTGGACCCATACAGCACCCAGGGGATGAGGCACTATGGCCAGCTATATCCCAGCACAGTCTGAACTGAGCAGGAAAGGACAGGCTGTAGTACGGCCTAGTCAGTCTGAGCAAAGGTTTCAGCCTGATGAGACTAGGCCGAAGTGTCAGGCCTCTACAATGTAGAGACGCCCTGGGGCAGGCTCATGGGGGGGAACCCAGACAGGACTGGCTGACATGGTTAGGAGCTGGGATTGACTGAGAGTTTGGGGGGGGTGTGGGAGACAGGATCACTCCAGGGGTTAGGGCCTGGAGTGTACTGTCTGAGAGTGTGAGGGGAGGGGGAGGTTCACTCGAGGGGTTAGGGCCTGGAGTGTACTGTCTGAGAGTGTGGGGGAGGGGGAGGTTCACTCGAGGGGTTAGGGTCTGGAGTGTACTGTCTGAGAGTGTGGGGGGGAGGGAGGTTCACTCGAGGGGTTAGGGGTCTGGAATGTACTGTCTGAGAGTGTGGGGGGGGAGGGAGGTTCACTCGAGGGGTTAGGGTCTGGAGTGTACTGTCTGAGAGTGTGGGGGGAGGGAGGTTCACTCGAGGGGGTTAGGGTCTGGAATGTACTGTCTGAGAGTGTGGGGGGGAGGGAGGTTCACTCGAGGGGTTAGGGTCTGGAGTGTACTGTCTGAGAGTGTGGGGGGAGGGGAGGTTCACTCGAGGGGGGTTAGGGTCTGGAATGTACTATCTGAGAGTGTGGGGGGGGGAGACAGGATCACTCCAGGGGTTAGGGTCTGGAGTGTACTGTCTGAGAGTGTGGGGGGGAGGGTTTAGAGTCTGGGGTATCTGGTCCCCGATAGTTAGCTCTTTCCGCACTGATCCAGTACAAGCCCCAGTCATTGTGGCTGTAGGTTTCATCATCCACAGATCAGGTCCCACCTGAAGCTCAGGGCAAGGGGGAACAGAAACCAGGCAATCGTTACTGTCAGAGCAACTTCACGGTCAAACCTGACTCATATCGAAACCTGGAAGGTATGGTTCTGTGGGAGGGCTCTTGAGCAACTTTCTGAATAGGGGAACCATGTCCCCCCGGAACTCAAACCGAGTCGGTCTCGGAGCACACTAGGAAGAATTTCAGGAGGCAATTCCGGAGTCATGGACACCAACGATGGGAATCAGGGTGAAAAGTATGATTGTGCGGCCTAGCTGGGTTTGGAGCCTATGACCTGGTGTGGGTCATGTGTCGGTCCAAACTCGGTCAGGACAGCTGACCCGCCTCCTCAGAAAACAACTCGATGGATGTTTACGGACCATCCGATTCACTATAACCTGCTTTTCTCTGGTCTTCAGGAGTGTTTAACTTGAGATATGTCAAACTGATTGATTTATACTCTCAGCCAGCCATTCGGGTTATGGCTGAGGGACAGGAGTTTTTAAATGTTTCCCACCCACAGGGGTGATCAGAAAAGTTCACAATGCAAACTCCACACAGACAGTCGCCCAAGAGTAGAATTGAACCCAAGTCCCTGACTCTGTGAGGCAGCAGTGCTAACCACTGAGTCACCCATCATTCTCCCACTGCTTCTCTCTCTCTATCTCTCCCCACCTCCCTCCCCCCTCTCCCTCTCCCCTCTCTCCTTCTCTCTCTCTCTCCTTCCCCCTCTCTCTTCTCCTCTCTCCACCCCCTTTCTCCCTCCCTCTATCCCCTTCCACTCGCTCCCTCTCTTTCTCTCCCTCCATCTCTCTCGCCCTCTCTTATTCTTTCTCTCTGTCTCTCCCCTCTCCCTCCCTCCATCTCTCTCCCTCCCCCTCTCTCTCTCTGACTCCATCTCTCTCTCTCCCCCTCTCTCTTTCTCTTTCTCTCTCACTTTCTCCCCCCTCTCTCTCGCTTTCTCCTCTCTCTCTCTCTCACCCTTGCTCCCCCTTTCCATCTTTATTTCTCATTCTGTCTCTCTCACTCCATCTCTCCATCAGTGCCTCTCTCACTCACTGCATCACGACCCAATCCTTCTATTCTTTTCACTCCATACAACAGGCCCTTCGGCCCAACAAGCCGAATGACGAGAACGAGGGTAGGTCCGATCAAGGACAGTGGTGGGAGATTGTGTATTGAGTCGGAAGAGATAGGACAGGTCTTGAACAAGTACTTCTCTTCAGTATTTACGAACGAGAGGGACCGTATTGTTGAAGAGGAGAGGGTGAAACGGACTGGTAAGCTATAGGAGATACTTGTTAGGAAGGAAGATGTGTTGGACATTTTGAACAACTTCAGGATAGACAAGTCCCCCCGGGCCTGACGGGATATATCCTAGGATTATGTGGGAAGCAAGAGAGGAAATTGCAGTACCGTTGGCAATGATCTTCTCGTCTTCACTGGCAACTGGGGTGGTACCAGGGGACTGGAGAGTAGCGAATGTTGTGCCCCTGTTCAAAAAAGGGAATAGGGATAACCCCGGGAATTACAGGCCAGTTAGTCTTACTTCTGTGGTAGGCAAAGTAATGGAAAGGGTACTGAGGGATAGGATTTACGAGTATCTGGAAAAACACTGCTTGATTCAGGACAGCCAGCACGGATTTGTGAAGGGTAGGTCTCGCCTTACAAGTCTTATTGAATTCTTCGAGGAGGTGACCAAGCATGTGGATGAGGGTAGAGCAGTGGATGTAGTGTACATGGATTTTAGTAAGGCATTTGATAAGGTTCCCCATGGTAGGCTTATGCGGAAAGTCAGGAGGCATGGGATAGAGGGAAGTTTGGCCAATTGGATAGAAAACTGGCTAACCGGTCGAAGTCAGAGCGTGGTGGTAGATGGTAAATATTCAGCCTGGAGCCCAGTTACAAGTGGAGTTCCGCAGGGTTCAGTTCTGGGTCCTCTGCTGTTTGTAATTTTTATTAATGACTTAGATGAGGGAGTCGAAGGGTGGGTCAGTAAATTTGCAGATGATACGAAGATAGGTGGAGTTGTGGACAGTGAGGAGGGCTGTTGTCGGCTGCAGAGGGACTTAGATATGATGCAGAGCTGGGCTGAGGAGTGGCAGATGGAGTTCAACCCTGCCAAGTGTGAGGTTCTCCATTTTGGAAGAACAAATAAGAATGCGGAATACAGGGTTAATGGTGAAGGGTTCTTGGTCAGGTGGAGGAGCAGAGGGATCTTGGGGTCTATGTACATAGATCTTTGAAGGTTGCCACTCAGGTGGATAGAGTTTGTAAGAAGGCCTATGGAGTATTATCGTTCATTAGCAGAGGGATTGAATTCAAGAGTCGTGAAGTGATGTTGCAGCTGTACAGGACCTTGGTTAGGCCACATTTGGAGTACTGTGTGCAGTTCTGGTCACCTCACTTTAGGAAAGATGTGGAAGCTTTGGAGAGGGTGCAGAGAAGATTTACCAGGATGTTGCCTGGAATGGAGAGTAGGTCGTATGAGGATAGGTTGAGGGTGCTAGGCCTTTTCTCATTGGAACGGCGAAGGATGAGGGGTGACTTGATAGAGGTTTATAAGATGATCAGAGGAATAGATAGAGTAGACAGTCAGAAACTTTTTCCCCGGGTACAACAGAGTGTTACAAGGGGACATAAATTTAAGGTGAAGGGTGGAAGGTATAGGGGAGGTGTCAGGGGTGGGTTCTTTACCCAGAGAGTGGTGGGGGCATGGAATGCGCTGCCCGTGGGAGTGGTAGAGTCAGAATCATTGGCGACCTTTAAGCGGCATTTGGATAGGTACATGATGGGTGCTTAATCTAGGATAGAAGTTCGGCACAACATCGTGGGCCGAAGGGCCTGTTCTGTGCTGTATTGTTCTATGTTCTATGTAAGCCACACTGACCCTGCGAAGAGTAACCCACCCAGATCCGTTCCCCTACTACTCTACATTTCCCCCTGACTACTGCACTTCACCTACACATCCCTGAACACTACGGGCAACTTAGCGTGGCCAACTCACCTTTGGAGTGTGGGAGGAAACCAGAGCACCCGGAGGAAACCCACGCAGACACGGGGAGAATGTGCAAACTCCACCTGTATAACGTATTCCAATTCCCCTCTCTCCCCATTACCCCTCTCTCTCTGTCTACACCTTCCTCACTCTGTCTCTGTCTCTCCCATAATTTCTTCCCCATTCCTCGTTGGAACCCTGAAATTCTCTGCATCTCTCCCTCTTTACTCTCCCCCTCCCTCTCTCTTCCGGTCAGTGTTTCATTCCCCACCTCCCACTCACTTCATCCCTCCTCCCATGTGCACCATCACTCCTTCCTGCTCTCCATTCCCACTATCCAACATTCCCGATGGGCTGATCAGTCTGGAGCAGTCAGTTGTCAAGGTCATTGGGTCACCATGGCAACAGAGGCCATAAAAGTGGCACCTCACTGACCACCATTTCACAGCAGAACACGAGAGAGAGAAAGAAATATTAAAGGGGTGGGGTGGAATAGAGAGAAGGGGGCGGGGGGGAAGACAAATGGAGAGCAAGATAGAGATAGAATGATAAACAGAGAGGGATAGTTGGAGAGAGTCAGTGTCAGAGACAGAGAGTGAGACAGAGAGAGTCAGTGTCAGAGACAGACAGTGAGACAGAGAGAGAGAAGGAGGACAGAGACAGACAGTGAGACAGAGAGAGAGTCAGTGTCAGAGACAGACAGTGAGACAGAGAGAGAGAAGGAGACAGAGACAGAGAGAGAGTCAGTGTCAGAGACAGACAGTGAGACAGAGAGAGAAGGAGACAGAGACAGACAGTGAGACAGAGAGAGAGAAGGAGACAGAGACAGACAGTGAGACAGAGAGAGAGTCAGTGTCAGAGACAGACAGTGAGACAGAGAGAGAGAAGGAGACAGAGACAGACAGTGAGACAGAAAGAGAGAAGGAGACAGAGACAGACAGTGAGACAGAGAGAGAAGGAGACAGAGACAGACAGTGAGACAGAGAGAGAGTCAGTGTCAGAGACAGACAGTGAGACAGAGAGAGAGAAGGAGACAGAGACAGACAGTGAGACAGAGAGAGAGTCAGTGTCAGAGACAGACAGTGAGACAGAGAGAGAAGGAGACAGAGACAGACAGTGAGACAGAGAGAGAGAAGGAGACAGAGACAGACAGTGAGACAGAGAGAGAGTCAGTGTCAGAGACAGACAGTGAGACAGAGAGAGAGAAGGAGACAGAGACAGACAGTGAGACAGAAAGAGAGAAGGAGACAGAGACAGACAGTGAGACAGAGAGAGAGAAGGAGACAGAGACAGACAGTGAGACAGAGAGAGTCAGTGTCAGAGACAGACAGTGAGACAGAGAGAGAGTCAGTGTCAGAGACAGACAGTGAGACAGAGAGAGAGAAGGAGACAGAGACAGACAGTGAGACAGAGAGAGAGAAGGAGACAGAGACAGACAGTGAGACAGAGAGAGAGTCAGTGTCAGAGACAGACAGTGAGACAGAGAGAGAAGGAGACAGAGACAGACAGTGAGACAGAAAGAGAGAAGGAGACAGAGACAGACAGTGAGACAGAGAGAGTCAGTGTCAGAGACAGACAGTGAGACAGAGAGAGGGGCAGACGGGGCGAGGGGAAGGCAGAGCGAGAGAGAGAGAGAGGGACAGAAGGTGTGGGATACACTGAGGAACGTATAGAGACGGGGTAAAGGAGGTGAGGGAGTGTGTGTGTGGGGGGGAGGGAGTGTGTGTGGGGGGGGTGAGGGAGTGTGTGTATGGGGGGGTGAGGGAGAGTGTGTTGGGGGTGAGGAGTGTGTGTGTGGGGGGGGTGAGGGAGTATGTGTGGGGGGATGAGGGAGTGTGTGTGTGTGGGGGTGAGTGAGTGTGTGTGTGTGGGGGGGGTGAGTGAGTGTGTGTGTGTGGGGGGTGAGGGAGTGTGTGTGTGGGGGGTGTGGGAGTGTATCTGGGGGGGTTAGGGAGTGTGTGTCTGGGGTGTTAGGGAGTGTGCGTGGGGGGGTGAGTGAGTGTGTGTGTGGGGGGGGGTGAGGGAGTGTGTGTGTGGGGGTGGTGAGGGAGTGTGTTGTGTGGGGGGGGTGAGGGATTGTGTGTGTGTGTGTGTGGGGGGCTGAGGGAGTGTGTGTGTGGGGGTTGCGGGAATGTGTGTGGGGGGAATGAGTGAGTGTGTGTATGGGGGGTGAGTGAGTGTGTGTGTGGGGGGGGTGAGGGAGTGTGTGTGTGTGGAAGGGTGAGGGAGTGTGTGTATGGGGGGTGAGGGAGTGTGTGTGGGTGGTGTGGTAGTGTATGTGTGGGGGGGTTGAGGCAATGTGCGCGTGGGGTGGTGAGGGAGTGTGTGTGGGGGATTGAGGGACTGTGTGTGGGGGGTGAGGGAGTGTGTGTGTGGGGGGGTGAGGGAGTGTGTGTGTGGGGGGGTGAGGGAGTGTGTGTGTGGGGGTGACGGAGTGTGCGTGGGGGTGAGGGAGTGTGTGTGTGGGGGGGGTGAGGGAGTGTGTGTGTGGGGGGGGTGAGGGAGTGTGTGTGTGGGGGGTGAGGGGAGTGTGTGTGTGGGGGGGTGAGGGAGTATGTGTGTGGGGGGGGTGAGGGAGTGTGTGTGTGGGGGGTGAGGGAGTGTGTGTGTGGGGGTGACGGAGTGTGCGTGGGGGTGAGGGAGTGTGTGTGGGAGGGTGTGGTAGTGTATGTTGGGGGGATTGAGGCAGTGTGCACATGGGGGGGGTGAGGTAATGTGTGTGGGGGATTGAGGGACTGTGTGTAGGGGGTGAGGCTGTGTGCCGAGGGGTAACGGAGTGTGTGTGGGGGATGGGTGAGAGAGTGTGTGGGGGTGAGGGAGTGTGTGGGGATCGTGATGTAGTGTGTGTGGGGGGTGAGGGAGTGTGTGTGGGGGGGTGAGGGAGTGTGTGTGTGGGGGGTTAGGGAGTGTGTGTGTGGGGGGGTGAGGGAGTGTGTGTGGGGGGGTGAGGGAGTGTGTGTGTGGGGGGTTAGGGAGTGTGTGTGTGGGGGGGTGAGGGAGTGTGTGTGTGTGTGTGGGTGAGGGAGTGTGTGTGTGTGTGGGTGAGGGAGTGTCTGTGGTGAGTGAGGGAGTGTGTGTGGGGGGGGTGACGGAGTGTGTGTGTGTGGGGGTGAGGGAGTTTCTGTGGTGAGTGAGGGAGTGTGTGTGGGGGATTGAGGGACTGTGTGTGGGGGGCGAGGGAGTGTGTGTGGGGGGTGTGGTAGTGTGTGTGTGGGGAGGGTTGTGGCAGTGTGCGCGTGGGGGGGTGAGGGAGTGTGTGTAGGGCATTGAGGGTCTGTGTGTGGTGGGGGAGGGTGTGTGTAGGGGAAAGGTGAGGGGAGTGTGTGTGGGGGTGAGGGAGTGTGTGGGGGCGTGATGTAGTGTGTGTGGGGGAGGGAGTATGTGTAGGGGGGTGAGGGAGTGTGTGTATGTGGGGGTGAGGGAGTGAGTGTGTGGGGGTGAGGGAGTGTGTGCGTGGGAGGGGTGAGTGAGTGTTTGTGTGTGGGGGTTGAGACAGTGTGTGTGGGGGGGCGAGGGAGTGTGTGTGTGTGTGGCGGGTGAGAGACTGTGTGTGTGGGGGGTGAGGGGAGTGTGTGTGTGTGTGGCGGGTGAGAGACTGTGTGTGTGTGGGGGTGAGGGAGTGTGTGTGTGGGGAGTGAGTGAAAGTGTGTGTGGGGAGGTGAGGGAGAGTGTGTGGGGGGTGGGGTGAGGGAGTGTGTGTGTGGGGGGTGAGGGGAGTGTGTGTGTGGGGGTGAGGGATTGTGTGTGTGTGGGGGGGTTAAGGGGGTGTGTGCGTGGGGGGTGATGAGGGAGTGTGTGTGGGATGAGTGAGGGAGTGTGTGTGTGTGTGCGGCGGTGAGCGAGTGTGTGTGTGTGTGGGGGGGTGAGGGAGTGTGTGTGGGGGGGTGAGAGAATATGTATGTGGGGGGGTGAGGGAGTGTGTGGGGGGTGAGGGAGTGTGTGTTTGTGGGGGTGAGGGAAGTGAGTGGGTGGGGGTGAGGGGAGTGTGTGTGGAAGTGAGGGAATGTGCATGGGGGTGTGGGGAATGTGTGTGAGGGGTGTGAGCGAGTGTGTGTGTGTGGGGAGTGAGGGAGTGAGTGTGTGTGTGGGGTGAGGGAGTGGTGTGTGGGGGGGTGAGGGAGTGTGTGTGGAAGTGAGGGAATGTGCATGGGGGTGTGGGGGAATGTGTGTGAGGGGGTGAGCGAGTGTTGTGTGTGTGGGGAGTCGAGGGAGTGAGTGTGTGTGTGGGGTGAGGGAGTGTGTGTGGGGGGGTGAGGAGTGTGTGTGGAAGTGAGGGAATGTGCATGGGGTGGTGGGGGAATGTGTGTGAGGGGTGTGAGCGAGTGTGTGTGTGTGTGTGGGGAGTGAGGGAGTGAGTGTGTGTGGGGTGAGGGAGTGTGTGTGGAGGCGAGGGTTGTGTGTGTGTGTGGGGGGGGGTAACGGAGTGTGTGTGTGTGGGGGTGAGGGAGTGTGTGTGTGGGGGTGAGGGAGTGTGTTTGTGTGTGGGGAGTGAGGGAGTGTGTGGGGGGTGAGGGAATGTGTGTGGGGGGTGAGGGAGTGTGCGTGGGGGTTGAGGAGTGTTTGTGTGGGGATGAGGTAGTAGTGTGTGTGTGGGCGTGAGGGAGTGTGTGTGTGGGGGATAAGGGAGTGTGTACGTGGGGGGGGTGAGTGACTGTGTGTGGGGTGAGGGAAAGTGTGTGTGGGGGGTGAAGGAGAGTGTGGGGGGTGAGGGAGTGTGTGTGTGTGTGTAGAGGTGAGGGAGCGTGTGTGTGGGGGGGTGAGGGAGTGTGTGTGGGGGGGTGCGGGAGTGTGTGTGGGGGTTGAGGGAGTGTGTGGGGGGTGAGGGAGTGTGTGTGTGGGGATGAGGTAGTGTGTGTGTGGGGGATAAGGGGAGAGTGTACGTGGGGGGGTGAGTGACTGTGTGTGGGGGTGAGGGAAAGTGTGTGTGGGGGGGGTGAGGGAGAGTGTGTGGGGGGTGGGCTGAGGGAGTATGTGTGTGGGGGGTGAGGGAGTGAATGTGGGGGGGGGTGGGGGAGTGTGTGTGTGGGGGGTGAGGGATGTGTGTGGGGGGGTTGAGGGGACTGTGTGTGGGGGGGTGAGGGGAGTGTGTGTATGGGGGGGTGAGAGATAGTGTGTGTGTGGGGGTGAGGGAGTGTGTGTGTATGGAGGGGTTAAGGGGGTGTGTGCGTGGGGGGTGATGAGGGAGTGTGGTGTGGGGATGAGTGAGGGAGTGTGTGTGTGTGTGCGGCGGTGAGCGAGTGTGTGTGTGTGGGGGGGTGAGGGAGTGTGTGTGGGGGGGTGAGAGAATATGTATGTGGGGGGGGTGAGGGAGTGTGTGGGGGGTGAGGGAGTGTGTGGGGGGTGAGGGAGTGTGTGTTTGTGGGGGTGAGGGAGTGAGTGGGTGGGGGTGAGGGAGTGGGTGCGTGGGGGTGAGTGAGTATGTGTGGGGGTGAGGGAGTGTGTGTGTGTGGGGGAGGGTGAGGGAGTGTGTGTGTGGGGGTTGCGGGAGTGTGTGTGTGTGGGGAGTGAGGGAGTGTGTGTGTGTGTGGGGAGTGAGGGGAGTGTGTGTGTGTGGGGAGTGAGGGGTGTGTGTGTGGGGGTGAGGGAGTGTGTGTGAGGTGTGGGAGTGTGTATGGGGGGTGAGTGAGTGTGTGTGGGAGGGTGAGGGAGTGTGTGTGAGGGGTGTGGGAGTGTGTGTGGGGGGTGAGGGAGTGTGTGTGGGAGGGTGAAGGAGTGTGTGTGTTGGGGGTGAGGGATGTGTATGGGAGGGTGAGGGAGTGTGTGTGTTGGGGGTGAGGGATTGTGTGTGGGAGGGTGAGGGAGTGTGTGTGGGAGGGTGAGGGAGTGTGTGTGAGGGATGTGGGAGTGTGTGTGGGGGGGTGAGGGAGTGTGTGTGGGTGGGTGAAGGAGTGTGTGTGTTGGGGGTGAGGGATTGTGTGTGGGAGGGTGAGGGAGTGTGTGTGGTTGGGGGTGAGGGATTGTGTGTGGAGGGTGAGGGAGTGTGTGTGTGTGGGGGTGAGAGATTGTGTGTGGGAGGGTGAGGGAGTGTGTGGTGGAGGGTGTGGGAGTGTGTGTGGGGGGTGAGGGAGTGTGTGTGGGGGTGAAGGAGTGTGTGGGAGGGTGTGGGAGTGTGTGTGAGGGGTGTGGGGAGTGTGTGTGAGGGTGTGGGAGTGTGTGTGGGGGGGGTGAGGGAGTGTGTGTGGGAGGGTGAGGGAGTGTGTGTGGGGGGTGAGGGAGTGAGTGTGTGTGTTTGGAGAGAGGGAGTGTGTGTGGGGGGTTGAGGGGTGTGTGTGAGGTGTGGGAGTGTGTATGGGGGGGTGAGTGAGTGTGTGTGGGAGGGTGTGGGAGTGTGTGGGAGGGTGTGGGGAGTGTGTGTGGGGGGGTGAGGGAGTGTGTGTGGTGGGGGAGTGAGGGAGTGTGTGGGAGGGTGTGGGAGTGTGTGGTGGGGTGTGGGAGTGTGTGTGGGAGGGTGAGGGAGTGTGTGTGGGAGGGTGAGGAGTGTGTGGGAGGGTGTGGGGTGTGTGTGAGGGTGTGGGAGTGTGTGTGAGGGGTGGTGAGGGGTGTGTGTGAGGGTGTGGGGAGTGTGTGTGAGGGGTGTGGGAGTGTGTGTGGGGGGTGAGGGAGTGTGTGGAGGGTGTGGGAGTGTGTGAGGGTGTGGGAGTGTGTATGGGGGGTGAGGGAGTGTGTGTGGGGGGGTGAGGGGTGGAGTGTGTGTGAGGGTGTGGGAGTGTGTGTGGGGGGTGGGGGTGTGTGTGTGGGAGGGTGAGGAGTGTGTGTGTTGGGGGTGAGGGATTGTGTGTGGAGGGTGAGGGAGTGTGTGTGTTGGGGGTGAGGGATTGTGTGTGTATGGGGGGTGAGGGAGTGTGTGTGGGAGGGTGGGGAGTGTGTGTGGGAGGGTGGGGGAGTGTGTGTGGTGGGGGTGGGGATTGTGTGTGTATGGGAGGGTAAGAGGGTGTGTGTGTGGGAGGGTGAGGGTGTGTGTGGGAGGGTGTGGGAGTGTGTGTGGGGGGGGGTGGGGGGTGTGTGTGGGAGGGTGAAGGAGTGTGTGTGGGGGTTGAGGGAGTGTGTGTGTGGGGGATAGGGAGAGTGTACGTGGGGGGTGAGTGACTGTGTGTGGGGTGAGGGACAGTGTGTGTGGGGGGTGGGGAGAGAGTGTGGGGGGTGGGCTGAGGGAGTATGTGTGTGGGGGGTGAGGGAGTGAATGTGGGGGGGGGTGGGGGAGTGTGTGTGTGGGGGGTGAGGGGAGTGTGTGGGGGGGTTGAGGGGACAGTGTGTGGGGGGGGTGAGGGAGTGTGTGTATGGGGGGGGTGAGAGATAGTGTGTGTGTGGGGGTGAGGGAGTGTGTGTGGGGATGAGTGAGGGAGTGTGTGTGTGTGGGGGGGGTGAGGGAGTGTGTGTGTGTGGGGGGGGGGTGAGGGAGTGTGTGTGTGTGTGCGGCGGGTGAGCGAGTGTGTGTGTGTGGGGGGGTGAGGGAGTGTGTGTGGGGGGGGTGAGAGAGTGTGTGGGGGGTGAGGGAGTGTGTGTTTGTGGGGGTGAGAGTGAGTGGTGGGGGGGTGAGGGAGTGGGTGCGTGGGGGGTGAGTGAGTATGTGTGGGGGTTGCGGGGGGGAGTGTGTGTGTGTGGGGAGTGAGGGAGTGTGTGTGTGTGGGGAGTGAGGGAGTGTGTGTGTGTGGGGAGTGAGGGAGTGTGTGTGTGTGGGGAGTGAGGGAGTGGTGTGTTGTGGGGGGGAGGGTGAGGGAGTGTGTGTGTTGGGGGTGAGGGATTGTGTGTGGGGGGTGAGGGAGTGTGTGTTGGGGGTGAGGGATTGTGTGTGTAGGGGAGGGTTAAGAGGGTGTGTGTGTGGGAGGGTGTGGGAGTGTGTGGGGGGTGAGGGAGTGTGTGTGTGTGGGGAGTGAGGGAGTGTGTGTGTGTGGGGAGTGAGGGAGTGTGTGGGGGTGAGAAGGAGTGTGCTGTGTGGGGGGGTGAGGGAGTGAGTGTGTGTGTTTGGAGATGAGGGAGTGTGTGTGGGGGTTGAGGGAGGTGTGTGTGTGAAGGTGTGGGAGTGTGTATGGGGGGTGAGTGAGTGTGTGTGGGAGGGTGAGGGAGTGTGTGTGAGGGTGGTGGGAGTGTGTATGGGGGGTGAGTGAGTGTGTGTGGGAGGGTGAGGGAGTGTGTGTGAGGGTGTGGGGAGTGTGTATGGGGGGTGAGTGAGTGTGTGTGGGAGGGTGAGGGAGTGTGTGTGAGGGTGTGGGAGTGTGTGTGGGGGGGTGAGGGAGTGTGTGTGGGAGGGTGAGGGAGTGTGTGTGAGGGTGTGGGAGTGTGTGTGGGAGGGTGAGGGTAGTGTGTGTGAGGGTGTGGGAGGTGTGTGTGGGGGGTGAGGGGTGTGTGTGGGAGGGTGAAGGAGTGTGTGTGTTGGGGGTGAGGGATTGTGTGTGGGAGGGTGAGGGAGTGTGTGTGTTGGGGGTGAGGGATTGTGTGTGGGGGGTGAGGGATGTGTGTGTGTTGGGGGTGAGGGATTGTGTGTGTATGGGAGGGTTAAGAGGGTGTGTGTGTGGGAGGGTGTGGGAGTGTGTGGGGGGTGAGGGAGTGTGTGTGTGGGGGGTGAGGGAGTGTAGTGTGTGGGGGTGAGGGAGTGTGTGTGTGGGGGGTGAGGGAGTGTGTGTGTGTGGGGGGTGAGGGAGTGTGTGTGTGGGGGGGTGAGGTGTGTGTGTGTGGGGGGGTGAGGGAGTGTGTGTGTGTGGGGTGGTGAGGGAGTGTGGTGGGGGGAGTGAGGGAGTGTGTGTGTGGGGGGTGAGGGATTGTGTGTGTGTGTGTGGGGGTGAGGGACTGTGTGTGCAGGGGTGAGGCAGTGTGTGTGGGGGGGTGAGGGAATGTGTGTGGGGGGTGAGGAGTGTGTGTGTAGTGGGGGTGAGGGAGTGTGTGTGCGGGGTGAGAGAATGTGTATGTGGGGGGTGAGGTAGTGTGTGTGTGGGGGTGAGGGAGTGTGTGTGGGGGGTGAGGGTGTGTGTGGGGGGGGTGGGGTGGTGTGTGGGGGGGGTGAGGGGTGTGTGTGGGGGGGGTGGGGAGTGTGTGTGTGGGGGGGGGTGAGGGGGGTGTGGTGTGTGGGGGGGTGGGTTGAGGGAGTATGTGTGTGTGGGGTTGAGGGGGTGTGAGTGTGGGGGGTAGGGAGAGTGTGTGTGGGGAGGGGGGTGTGGGATGAGGAGTGTGTGTGTGTGGGGGATGAGGGAGTGTGTGGGGGGGCATGAGGGAGTGTTTGTGGGGGGTGAGGGAGTGTGTGTGTGTGGGGGGTGAGGGAGTGTGTGGGGGGGCATGAGGGAGTGTGTGTGTGGGGGGTGAGGGAGAGTGTGGTGGGGGGGGGTTGTGACAGTGTGTGTTGGGGGTGAGTGAGTGTGTGTGGGGGGGTGTGGGTGTGTGTGTGGGGGTTGAGGTGTGTGTGTGTGGGGGGTGGGGTGTGTGTGGGGGGGGGTGAGGGGGTGTGTGTTGTAGTGGGGGGGGAGTGAGGGAGAGTGTGTGTGGGGGATGAGGGAGTGTGTGTGGGGGATGAGGGAGTGTGTATATGGGTGGTGAGGGAGTGTGTGTGGGGGAGGGGTGAGGGTGTGTGTGTGGGGGGTGGGGTGTGTGTGGGGGGGAGTGAGGGGGTGTGTGTGTGTGGGGGGGAGTGAGGAGAGTGTGTGTGGGGGATGAGGGAGTGTGTGTGTGTGGGGGGGCCCCATCGATGGAGTGTAGGTGGGGGGGTGAGAGGGAGTGTGTGTGTGGAAGGGTGAGGGAGTGTGTTTGGGGGGGATGAGGGAGTGTGTATATGGGTGGTGAGGGAGTGTGTGTGTGGGGGGGGGGTGAGGGTGTGTGTGGGGGGGTGGGGTGTGTGTGGGGGGGTGAGGGGGTGTGTGTGTAGTGGGGGGAGTGAGGGAGAGTGTGTGTGTGGGGGGATGAGGCGTGTGTGTGTGTGGGGGGGCATGAGGGAGTGTGTGTGGGGGGTGAGGGAGAGTGTGTGTGGGGGGTTGTGAGCGGGAGTGTGGTGTTGTGGGGGTGAAGGGAGTGTGTGTGGGGGATGAGGGAGT
>NW_027310211.1:140813-151658 GCF_047496795.1 Chiloscyllium punctatum | reverse complement strand
GGGTAGCCCGGCCGGTTTGACCCGGCGGTTCTGCCGTCGGTCTCGCCTTCGAGGGCGGAGCCTCCCCCGTGTACAGGCCGATTTTCGTGCATTTCAAACCGTGGGAAGCGGTCCAAAAGGGGATGGGAGTGAATGTGACTGCTCATACCGACCTTGGCGCTTCCGACCCGGGTAGCTCAGCCGGGTTTGACCCGGCGGTTCTGCCGACGGTCTCGCCTTCGAGGGGGGAGCGTCCCCCCGTGTTCAGGCCGAATTTTGTGCATTTCGAACCGTGGGAAGTTGCCCAAAAGTCGATGGGAGTGAATGTGACTGCTCAACCCGACTTTGGCGCTTCCGAGCCGGGTAGCTCAGCCGGGTTTGACCCGGCGGTTCTGCCGACGGTCTCGTCTTCGAGGCGGGTGCCTCCCCCGTGTACAGGCCGATTTTCATGCATTTCGTACCGTGGGAAGTGGTCCAAAAGGGAATAGGGGTGGACGTGACTGCTCATACCGACATTGAGACTTGTAAGCCGTGTAGCTCGGCCGGGTTTGATCCGCGGGTCTGCCGACGGTCTCGTCTTCGAGGCGGGTGCCTCCCCCGTGTACAGGCCGATTTTCGTGCATTTCGAACCGTGGGAAGTGGTCCAAAAGGGGATGGGGGTGGACGTGACTGCTCAACCCGACTTTGAGGCTTCTAACCCGGGTAGCTCGGCGGGTTTGACCCGTCGATTCTGCCGATGGTCTCGTTTTGGAGGGGGGAGCCTCCCCCGTGTTCAGTCCGATTTTCGTGCATTTCGAACCGTGGGAAGTGGCCCAAAAGGGGATGGGAGTGAATGTGACTGCTCATACCGACTTTGGCGCTTCCGAGCCTGGTAGCTCAGCCGGGTTTGATCCGGCGGTTCTGCCGACGGTCTCGTCTTCGAGGCGGCTCCCTCCCCGTGTACAGGCCGATTTTCATGCATTTGCAACGGTGGGAAGTTGCCCAAAAGGGGATGGGAGTGAATGTGACTGCTCAACCCGACTTTGGCGCTTCCGAGCCTGGTAGCTCAGCCGGGTTTGAACCGGCGGTTCTGCCGACGGTCTCGTCTTCGAGGCGGCTCCCTCCCCCGTGTACAGGCCGATTTTCGTGCATTTCGAACCGTGGGAAGTGGTCCAAAAGGGAATGGGGGTGGACGTGACTGCTCAACCCGACTCTGAGGCTTCTAACCCGGGTAGCTCGGCCGGGTTTGATCCGGCGGTTCTGCCGACGGTCTCGTCTTCGAGGCCGGTGCCTCCCCCGTGTACAGGCCGATTTTCGTGCATTTCCAACGGTGGGAAGTGGTCCAAAAGGGAATGGGGGTGGACGTGTCTGCTCATACCGACTTTGAGACTTGTAAGCCGGGTAGCTCAGCCGGGTTTGTTCCGGCGGTTCTGCCGACGGTCTCGTCATCGAGGGGGGAGCCTCCCCCGTGTCCAGGCCGATTTTCATGCATTTCCAACCGTGGAAGTGGTCCAAAAGGGAATGGGGGTGAATGTGACTGCTCATACCGACTTTGAGACTTTTAAGCCGGGTAGCTCAGCCGGGTTTGACCCGGCGGTTCTGCCGACGGTCTCGCCTTCGAGGGGGGAGCGTCCCCCGTGTTCAGGCCGAATTTTGTGCATTTCGAACCGTGGGAAGTTGCCCAAAAGTCGATGGGAGTGAATGTGACTGCTCAACCCGACTTTGAGACTTGTAAGCCGGGTAGCTCAGCCGGGTTTGACCCGGCGGTTCTGCCGACGGTCTCGTCTTCGAGGCGGGTGCCTCCCCCGTGTACAGGCCGATTTTCATGCATTTCGTACCGTGGGAAGCGGTCCAAAAGGGGATGGGAAGTGAACGTGACTGCTCATACCGACTTTGGCGCTTCCGAGCCGGGTAGCTCAGCCGGGTTTGACCCGGCGGGTCTGCCGACGGTCTCGCCTTCGAGGGGGGAGCGTCCCCCGTGTTCAGGCCGAATCTTGTGCATTTCGAACCGTGGGAAGTTGCCCAAAAGTCGATGGGAGTGAATGTGACTGCTCAACCCGACTTTGAGACTTGTAAGCCGGGTAGCTCAGCCGGGTTTGACCCGGCGGTTCTGCCGACGGTCTCGTCTTCGAGGCCGGTGCCTCCCCCGTGTACAGGCCGATTTTCGTGCATTTCCAACGGTGGGAAGTGGTCCAAAAGGGAATGGGGGTGGACGTGTCTGCTCATACCGACTTTGAGACTTGTAAGCCGGGTAGCTCAGCCGGGTTTGTTCCGGCGGTTCTGCCGACGGTCTCGTCATCGAGGGGGGAGCCTCCCCCGTGTCCAGGCCGATTTTCATGCATTTCCAACCGTGGGAAGTGGTCCAAAAGGGAATGGGGGTGAATGTGACTGCTCATACCGACTTTGAGACTTTTAAGCCGGGTAGCTCGGCGGGTTTGACCCGGCGGTTCTGCCGACGGTCTCGTCTTCGAGGCGGGTGCCTCCCCCGTGTACAGGCCGATTTTCGTGCATTTCGAACCGTGGGAAGTGGTCTAAAAGTCGATGGGAGTGAACGTGACTGCTCAACCCGACTTTGAGACTTGTAAGCCGGGTAGCTCAGCCAGGTTTGACCCGGCGGTTCTGCCGACGGTCTCGCCTTCGAGGGCGGACCCTCCCCCGTGTACAGGCCGGTTTTCGTGCATTTCGAACCGTGGGAAGTGATCCAAAAGGGAATGGGGGTGAACGTGACTGCCCAACCCGGCTTTGAGACTTGTAAGCCGGGTAGCTCAGCCGGGTTGGACCCGGCGGTTCTGCCGACGGTCTCGACTTCGAGGCGGGTGCCTCCCCCGTGTACAGGCCGATTTTCATGCATTTGCAACGGTGGGAAGTTGCCCAAAAGTCGATGGGAGTGAATGTGACTGCTCAACCCGACTTCGAGACTTGTAAGCCGGGTAGCTCAGCCGGGTTTGACCCGGCGGTTCTGCCGACGGTCTCGCCTTCGAGGGGGGAGCCTCCCCCGTGTACAGGCCGATTTTCGTGCATTTCCAACGGTGGGAACAGGTTCAAAAGGGGATGGGAGTGATTGTGACTGCTCAACCCGACTCTAGGGCTTCTAACCCGGGTAGCCCGGCCGGGTTTGACCCGGCGGTTCTGCCGACGGTCTCGTCTTCGAGGCGGGTGCCTCCCCCGTATACAGGCCGATTTTCATGCATTTCGAACCGTGGGAAGTGGTCCAAAAGGGAATGGGGGTGGACGTGTCTGCTCATACCGACTTTGAGACTTGTAAGCCGGGTAGCTCAGCCGGGTTTGATCCGGCGGTTCTGCCGACGGTCTCGCCTTCGAGGGGGGAGCCTCCCCCGTGTTCAGTCCGATTTCCATGCATTTCCAACCGTGGGAAGTTGCCCAAAAGGGGATGGGAGTGAATGTGACTGCTCAACCCGACTTTGGCGCTTCCGAGCCGGGTAGCTCAGCCGGGTTTGACCCGGCGGTTCTGCCGACGGTCTCGTCTTCGAGGCGGGTGCCTCCCCGTATACAGGCCGATTTTCATGCATTTCGAACCGTGGGAAGTGGTCCAAAAGGGAATGGGGGTGGACGTGTCTGCTCATACCGACTTTGAGACTTGTAAGCCGGGTAGCTCAGCCGGGTTTGATCCGGCGGTTCTGCCGACGGTCTCGCCTTCGAGGGGGGAGCCTCCCCGTGTTCAGTCCGATTTCCATGCATTTCCAACCGTGGGGAAGTTGCCCAAAAGGGGATGGGGAGTGAATGTGACTGCTCAACCCGACTTTGGCGCTTCCGAGCCGGTAGCTCAGCCGGGTTTGACCCGGCGGTTCTGCCGACGGTCTCGTCTTCGAGGCGGGTGCCTCCCCCGTGTACAGGCCGATTTTCATGCATTTGGAACCGTGGGAAGTGGTCCAAAAGGGAATGGGGGTGGACGTGACTGCTCATACCGACTTTGAGACTTGTAAGCCGGGTAGCTCAGCCGGGTTTGACCGGCGGTTCTGCCGACGGTCTCGCCTTCGAGGGGGGAGCCTCCCCCGTGTTCAGTCCGATTTTCGTGCATTTCCCACGGTGGGAAATGGTATCTTTCATTACGGGGACAAGGGTCTGAAGCGGTGAAGTCAGTAACCGGCATAGTTAAGGAAAGGGTTCGAATTTTCTCAACAGTACGAAAAAAGTGAGCAGGGAAGCTAGAGAAGGTGTCAGTGAGTCCCAAACGAGTGAACCGCAAAACTTAGGGAAATGCCCGAAAGCGTTTTAAAGGGTGAAATCGGAACGAGGAAATGATCGGAAAGTGCCTGAAAGTGCTAAATGAGTAAACAGAAAAACGAAGAAAAATGTTTGAAAAGAAGAAGTGAGTAACCAGGAAAACTTAGAAAAATGTTCAAAACGAAGAAATCAGTAACCAGGAAAACTTAGAAAAATGATCAAAAAGAAGAAATGAGTAACCAGGAAAACTTAGAAAAATGTTTAAAAAGAAGAAATCAGTAACCAGGAAAACTTAGGAAAATGTTTAAAAAGAAGAAATCAGTAACCAGAAAAACTGCGAAAAATGTTTAAAAAGAAGAAATGAGTAACCAGAAAAACTTAGAAAAATGTTTAAAAAGAAGAAATCAGTAACCAGGAAAACTTAGAAAAATGTTTAAAAAGAAGAAATCAGTAACCAGGAAAACTTAGAAAAATGTTATAAAAGAAGAAGTGAGTAACCAGAAAAACTTAGAAAAATGTTTAAAAAGAAGAAATCAGTAACCAGAAAAACTGCGAAAAATGTTTAAAAAGAAGAAATCAGTAACCAGACAAACTGCGAAAAATGTTTAAAAAGAAGAAATCAGTAACCAGGAAAACTTAGAAAAATGTTTAAAAAGAAGAAGTGAGTAACCAGAAAAACTTAGAAAAATGTTTAAAAAGAAGAAATCAGTAACCAGAAAAACTTAGAAAAATGTTTAAAAAGAAGAAATCAGTAACCAGAAAAACTGCGAAAAATGTTTAAAAAGAAGAAATCAGTAACCAGAAAAACTTAGAAAAATGTTTAAAAAGAAGAAGTGAGTAACCAGAAAAACTTAGAAAAATGTTTAAAAAGAAGAAATCAGTAACCAGAAAAACGGCGAAAAATGTTTAAAAAGAAGAAATCAGTAACCAGACAAACTGCGAAAAATGTTTAAAAAGAAGAAATCAGTAACCAGAAAAACTTAGAAAAATGTTTAAAAAGAAGAAATCAGTAACCAGAAAAACTTAGAAAAATGTTTCAAAAGAAGAAGTGAGTAACCAGAAAAACTTAGAAAAATGTTTAAAAAGAAGAAGTGAGTAACCAGAAAAACTTAGAAAAATGTTTAAAAAGAAGAAATCAGTAACCAGAAAAACTTAGAAAAATGTTTAAAAAGAAGAAATCAGTAACCAGAAAACTGCGAAAAATGTTTAAAAAGAAGAAATCAGTAACCAGACAAACTGCGAAAAATGTTTAAAAAGAAGAAATCAGTAACCAGGAAAACTTAGAAAAATGTTTAAAAAGAAGAAGTCAGTAACCAGAAAAACTTAGAAAAATGTTTAAAAAGAAGAAATCAGTAACCAGAAAAACTTAGAAAAATGTTTAAAAAGAAGAAATCAGTAACCAGAAAAACTGCGAAAAATGTTTAAAAAGAAGAAATCAGTAACCAGAAAAACTTAGAAAAATGTTTAAAAAGAAGAAGTGAGTAACCAGAAAAACTTAGAAAAATGTTTAAAAAGAAGAAATCAGTAACCAGAAAAACGGCGAAAAATGTTTAAAAAGAAGAAATCAGTAACCAGAAAAACTTAGAAAAATGTTTCAAAAGAAGAAGTGAGTAACCAGAAAAACTTAGAAAAATGTTTAAAAAGAAGAAGTGAGTAACCAGAAAAACTTAGAAAAATGTTTAAAAAGAAGAAATCAGTAACCAGAAAAACTTAGAAAAATGTTTAAAAAGAAGAAATCAGTAACCAGAAAAACTGCGAAAAATGTTTAAAAAGAAGAAATCAGTAACCAGACAAACTGCGAAAATGTTTTAAAAAGAAGAAATCAGTAACCAGGAAAACTTAGAAAAATGTTTAAAAAGAAGAAGTGAGTAACCAGAAAAACTTAGAAAAATGTTTAAAAAGAAGAAATCAGTAACCAGAAAAACTTAGAAAAATGTTTAAAAAGAAGAAATCAGTAACCAGAAAAACTGCGAAAAATGTTTAAAAAGAAGAAATCAGTAACCAGAAAAACTTAGAAAAATGTTTAAAAAGAAGAAGTGAGTAACCAGAAAAACTTAGAAAAATGTTTAAAAAGAAGAAATCAGTAACCAGAAAAACGGCGAAAAATGTTTAAAAAGAAGAAATCAGTAACCAGACAAACTGCGAAAAATGTTTAAAAAGAAGAAATCAGTAACCAGAAAAACTTAGAAAAATGTTTCAAAAGAAGAAGTGAGTAACCAGAAAAACTTAGAAAAATGTTTAAAAAGAAGAAGTGAGTAACCAGAAAAACTTAGAAAAATGTTTAAAAAGAAGAAATCAGTAACCAGAAAAACTTAGAAAAATGTTTAAAAAGAAGAAATCAGTAACCAGAAAAAACTTAGAAAAATGTTTAAAAAGAAGAAATCAGTAACCAGAAAAACTGCGAAAAATGTTTAAAAAGAAGAAATCAGTAACCAGACAAACTGCGAAAAATGTTTAAAAAGAAGAAATCAGTAACCAGGAAAACTTAGAAAAATGTTTAAAAAGAAGAAGTGAGTAACCAGAAAAACTTAGAAAAATGTTTAAAAAGAAGAAATCAGTAACCAGAAAAACTTAGAAAAATGTTTAAAAAGAAGAAATCAGTAACCAGAAAAACTGCGAAAAATGTTTAAAAAGAAGAAATCAGTAACCAGGAAAACTTAGAAAAATGTTTAAAAAGAAGAAGTGAGTAACCAGAAAAACTTAGAAAAATGTTTAAAAAGAAGAAATCAGTAACCAGAAAAACTTAGAAAAATGTTTAAAAAGAAGAAATCAGTAACCAGAAAAACTGCGAAAAATGTTTAAAAAGAAGAAATCAGTAACCAGAAAAACTTAGAAAAATGTTTAAAAAGAAGAAGTGAGTAACCAGAAAAACTTAGAAAAATGTTTAAAAAGAAGAAATCAGTAACCAGAAAAACGGCGAAAAATGTTTAAAAAGAAGAAATCAGTAACCAGACAAACTGCGAAAAATGTTTAAAAAGAAGAAATCAGTAACCAGAAAAACTTAGAAAAATGTTTCAAAAGAAGAAGTGAGTAACCAGAAAAACTTAGAAAAATGTTTAAAAAGAAGAAGTGAGTAACCAGAAAAAACTTAGAAAAATGTTTAAAAAGAAGAAATCAGTAACCAGAAAAACTTAGAAAAATGTTTAAAAAGAAGAAATCAGTAACCAGAAAAACTGCGAAAAATGTTTAAAAAGAAGAAATCAGTAACCAGGAAAACTTAGAAAAATGTTTAAAAAGAAGAAATGAGTAACCAGGAAAACTTAGAAAAATGTTTAAAAAGAAGAAATGAGTAACCAGGAAAACTTAGAAAAATGTTTAAAAAGAAGAAAATCAGTAACCAGAAAAACTTAGAAAAATGTTTAAAAAGAAGAAATCAGTAACCAGAAAAACGGCGAAAAATGTTTAAAAAGAAGAAATGAGTAACCAGAAAAACTTAGAAAAATGTTTAAAAAGAAGAAATCAGTAACCAGAAAAACGGCGAAAAATGTTTAAAAAGAAGAAATCAGTAACCAGAAAAACTTAGAAAAATGTTTAAAAAGAAGAAGTGAGTAACCAGAAAAACTTAGAAAAATGTTTAAAAAGAAGAAATGAGTAACCAGAAAAACTTAGAAAAATGTTTAAAAAGAAGAAATCAGTAACCAGAAAAACTTAGAAAATGTTTAAAAAGAAGAAATGAGTAACCAGAAAAACGGCGAAAAATGTTTAAAAAGAAGAAATCAGTAACCAGAAAAACGGCGAAAAATGTTTAAAAAGAAGAAATCAGTAACCAGACAAACTGCGAAAAATGTTTAAAAAGAAGAAATCAGTAACCAGAAAAACTTAGAAAAATGTTTAAAAAGAAGAAATCAGTAACCAGGAAAACTTGGAAAAAAACACTTAGAAAAATTTTCAGCAAAGTGTGAAAAATATTCTAAGTGTCAGCGGAGGAAAATGCTGCAGCATCGGGAAAGATTCGCAAACTTACACCGAACATGTGCTCCGAAGTGCCGGAGGAATTGGGTGAATTGAGCCCGGCAAATGGCCAGCTGTCGTTTTGTGCCTGCAGCCCGAAAACTTTAACTTTGTCTGTCGCGGAAGTCCGGACCGAGAAAAATCCAAACGGTTTTGACCGGACCGAGTTCCAGACCGATGCAGTCAAATTTGGAATTCAGACCCATTCAGTGCCACTTGTAGTTTTTCCGCAGTGAGGTTGGCGGGGTACCCGGAGATATATGGGAACACGATTTTTAGAACAAAATGGCGGCGCGGGACCGTTCTGAAAGGCATCCGAAAAAACGGTTCCACGGGCATAGCACTTTAATGACAGGTATGAGTGCATGCCGGAGAGCTCTTGGAAGTCGAATTTTTGACACTTTGTCAATTTTTTGACAGATTTGACAAACTCTTTCTGTCTGTTCTAAGAGTCAGTCAGAGACTTGTGCGGCGGTCTTTTGACACTATTGGAGGGCGGGCAAACCCCACGTTGACTCCGGCCGTCCCTCCACAGGCGCTCGTGTCCAAAATGAAGGCGAGAGACGCGAGTGGCCTGGTTCCCTTGGGTGTTGCCAAGAAGGCTGCGGGCTGACCGTTGCCTGAGCACTCCCTAAAGCCCTCTTGTGATGAGAGCAGACCTCGCCTGCCGCACGACCGGCTCTGGGAGTCGTTGGGCCGCTATTTGTGAATAGTCTGGTCCTCCTCTGCCACCCGGACAAGCGCGATGGCTCTGCCGCCCTGCGGTGCTCGTCACCCAGGTTTGGGGAACACGATACTCGTAACAAAATAAAAGGCGGCTCGGGACCTGCAGGCGAAAGGGGTCCCGTGGTGCTAAGCACGTCGACTTCGGGTCTCGGTGCAAGCCGGAGAGCTCACGGAAGTCTAAAGTTTTCGGCACGTGGTCGAATCTTTTCAAAGGCTTACCCGGCTCTTTCCGTCCATTCTGAGAGTAAGTCAGAGGCCGGTGCGGAGGTCTCTTGACAATCGGAGGGGGTGGTGGCCCTCCGCAGGCGCTCGTGTCGAAAATGAAGGCGAGAGACGCGAGTGGCCTGGTTCCCCTGGGTGTTGCCAGGAAGGCTGCGGGCTGACCCTTGCCTGAGCACTCCCTAAAGCCTCTTGTGATGAGAGCAGACCTCGCGCGCCGCACGACCGGCTCTGGGAGTCGTTGGGCCGCTATCTGTGAATAGTCTGGTCCTCCTCTGCCACCCGGCCAAGTGCGATGGCTCTGCCGCCCTGCGGTGCTCGTCACGCAGGTATGGGGCACACGATGCTCGTAACAGCAAATAAAGGCGGCTCGGGACCTGCAGGCGAAAGGGGTCCCGTGGTGCTTAGCACGTCGACTTCGGGTCTCGGTGCAAGCCGGAGAGCTCACGGAAGTCTAAAGTTTTCGGCACGTGGTCGAATCTTTTGAAAGGCTTACCCGGCTCTTTCCGTCCATTCTGAGAGTCAGTCAGAGGCCGGTGCGGCGGTCTATTGACGACCGGAGGCTCCCATGGGTGTTGCGATGAGGGTGGAGGGCACAGAACCTTGCCTTAGCACTCCCTAATAAAGCCTCTTGTGAAGAGAGCAGACCTCGCGCGCCGCACGACCGGCTCTGGGAGTCGTTGGGCCGCTATCTGTGAATAGTCTGGTCCTCCTCTGCCACCCGGCCAAGTGCGATGGCTCTGCCGCCCTGCGGTGCTCGTCACGCAGGTATGGGGCACACGATGCTCGTAACAGCAAATAAAGGCGGCTCGGGACCTGCAGGCGAAAGGGGTCCCGTGGTGCTTAGCACGTCGACTTCGGGTCTCGGTGCAAGCCGGAGAGCTCACGGAAGTCTAAAGTTTTCGGCACGTGGTCGAATCTTTTGAAAGGCTTACCCGGCTCTTTCCGTCCATTCTGAGAGTCAGTCAGAGGCCGGTGCGGCGGTCTATTGACGACCGGAGGCTCCCATGGGTGTTGCGATGAGGGTGGAGGGCACAGAACCTTGCCTTAGCACTCCCTAATAAAGCCTCTTGTGAAGAGAGCAGACCTCGCGCGCCGCACGACCGGCTCTGGGAGTCGTTGGGCCGCTATCTGTGAATAGTCTGGTCCTCCTCTGCCACCCGGCCAAGTGCGATGGCTCTGCCGCCCTGCGGTGCTCGTCACGCAGGTATGGGGCACACGATGCTCGTAACAGCAAATAAAGGCGGCTCGGGACCTGCAGGCGAAAGGGGTCCCGTGGTGCTTCGCACGTCGACTTCGGGTCTCGGTGCAAGCCGGAGAGCTCACGGAAGTCTAAAGTTTTCGGCACGTGGTCGAATCTTTTGAAAGGCTTACCCGGCTCTTTCCGTCCATTCTGAGAGTCAGTCAGAGGCCGGTGCGGCGGTCTATTGACGACCGGAGGCTCCCATGGGTGTTGCGATGAGGGTGGAGGGCACAGAACCTTGCCTTAGCACTCCCTAATAAAGCCTCTTGTGAAGAGAGCAGACCTCGCGCACCGCACGACCGGCTCTGGGAGTCGTTGGGCCGCTATCTGTGAATAGTCGGGTCCTCCTCTGCCACCCGGCCAAGTGCGATGGCTCTGCCGCCCTGCGGTGCTTGTCACGCAGGTATGGGGCACACGATGCTCGTAACAGCAAATAAAGGCGGCTCGGGACCTGCAGGCGAAAGGGGTCCCGTGGTGCTTAGCACGTCGACTTCGGGTCTCGGTGCAAGCCGGAGAGCTCACGGAAGTCTAAAGTTTTCGGCACGTGGTCGAATCTTTTGAAA
>NW_027310211.1:133313-135813 GCF_047496795.1 Chiloscyllium punctatum | reverse complement strand
TGAAAAAAAAAGTAACAAATAAGAAAGGATCGTCGGCTTGGGGGTACGCCCGTTTCCGTTTCAACTTGTCTCGCGAGGGTGGTTTCGGGGCCAGCAGGAGAGCTCGTCGGGGTAGCAGGCCCTGCAGCCGTGGTCACCGCCAAACCCCCACAACTCGAGCAAGTGAAAAAAAAAAGTAACAAATAAGAAAGGATCGTCGGCTTGGGGGTACGCCCGTTTCCGTTTCAACTTGTCTCGCGAGGGTGGTTTCGGGGCCAGCAGGAGAGCTCGTCGGGGTAGCAGGCCCTGCAGCCGTGGTCACCGCCAAACCCCCACAACTCGAGCAAGTGAAAAAAAAAAGTAACAAATAAGAAAGGATCTCTGTCGGCTTGGGGGTACGCCCGTTTCCGTTTCAACTTGTCTCGCGAGGGTGGTTTCGGGGCCAGCAGGAGAGCTCGTCGGGGTAGCAGGCCCTGCAGCCGTGGTCACCGCCAAATCGCCACAACTCGAGCAAGTGAAAAAAAAAGTAACAAATAAGAAAGGATCGTCGGCTTGGGGGTACGCCCGTTTCCGTTTCAACTTGTCTCGCGAGGGTGGTTTCGGGGCCAGCAGGAGAGCTCGTCGGGGTAGCAGGCCCTGCAGCCGTGGTCACCGCCAAACCCCCCACAACTGTTGGGCGCCTACCTGCGCGGGGCAGGAGGACACTTTCCGATTTCAAATCTCCGTTTGCCGAGTCCACCCCGAACGCACGCGGGCGGGCGGGTTCGCATCACCCTTCGTCACAAGGGGCGAAGCCCGTTCCACCGTCTCGTCAGTAGTGCCGACCGGTCTGTGATCGACGAGGGGAGCCACACCAGGTCCGGCCCTGCTGCTTGGCGGCACCGCGTCGTCGGGAGCTCGCGACAGACGGAGGGTTTCGGTGTACTCTCCAGCCACGGGAAACGAAGCCGGTGATGCAGGCGCCGGTCTTTCGCTCCCAAATCGGCTGGGTTTACATCGTTGCTATCTAGTCACGCTCCCTTCAAACCCGACGGGGTACCTATTCCCCTCACCCGTCTGTGCGTATACAGCCTCTTTGCACTTGCGGGATGGGGGTGGTGGTTTAAAGACTCTCGAGTTGCCGCCCGTCGGTCTCCGAGCTCCGTGCAGTAGTGATCCCCAGCGAACTGCCAGCAGGGCGAACGAGCGATCCCGCTCTCGGTCGGGGCGCCTGGCGTCGATCGGTGGTCGGTGGCTTGCGGGCAAGCTGCGCTGTGAGTGTGGGAACGAGTATGACGAGCCGTTGCCGCGACTCCCAGTCCACCTCGGCGGTGGCTGGGCCGGGCGGGCGTCTGCTCGGGCGAGTGCCGCCCCCGCCTCCTCGCAGGAAGTCCGCTCGCCGACACGCCGCCACGTGCACGCGTCAGTGACGCTGCCGAACCGATGGCCGGTGCCCGTTCCCGCCTCTGCTTTTCCTAGGGCAAAGCTGCTGCACGCCTCGTGATACTAGGCGGGCGACATGGTGGCGGTGATCCTGCCTCCGTCGCTGCGGTGCGTTGGGGCACGCATCGCCTCTTGGGCGCCCTGTCCTCCTCCCCCCAATAGACGTATGTTTCTGCGGGCCGCACCAGGATGGTGCTCCCCATCGCTTCACGCCACCCTGCTCCGCCCGCACGCCGGCGTGCAGGTGGCTGTAGCTCAAGGTGGGGAGCGTATGTGCGGTCCGGGTCGCTTTCCTCTGGCGAGGGAGAGACCTAAAACAAACTCAGACAACTCTTGACGGTGGATCACTCGGCTCGTGCGTCGATGACGAACGCAGCTAGCTGCGAGAATTAATGTGAATTGCAGGACACATTGATCATCGACACTTTGAACGCACTTTGCGGCCCCGGGTTCTTCCCGGGGCCACGCCTGTCTGAGGGTCGTTTGGCAATCAATCGCACTCGCCTTGGCTGGCGAGAGCGCGGCTGGGGTGTCGCAGAGGACCCGTCCTCTTTGTCCCCCTAAGTTCAGACTCCGGAGCCCTCCGGCGTCGGAGCGCTTGGCCTTTCCCCCCCACCCTGCACATTCCGTTCGTCAGGCTCGACGCCATCCCCCCGCCGGGGAGCGCGGCCTGGCGTCCGTCTGTGTCGTGGCAGTGGGGCCAGCACGGCTGTCACCGGTCCCAGAATGGCTGTCGGTGGTTCACACTGTGTGTGTGTGCCAACCCTCCTGGTCTCTGGGACACGGAGCTGCCACGAAGTGTTGAGCCTCCAGTGGGGGGTCTGCCTAAGCTCTGCACGTCCGCATTGGGTCCGTCTCTCGGTTGGCTGGCAGTGGAAAGAGTGAAGGGAGCCGCGGAGGTCCGGTGCTGGTGCGCCGCCGGCCTGACCGTGGAGCTCGCCGGTTTGACACGCTGACCCGACTCGATGGTTGATCGATTGAGAGTGCTGGGAGCTGCAGGCCGCCCGCTGCTGCAGCCGCCCGTCTCGTGGTTCGTCCTCGGCCTTAAGTGGCCGGCGGGGCGTCTGATCCTGTCTCCCCTGCTGGCGCCGAGTGCCTG
>NW_027310211.1:118313-125813 GCF_047496795.1 Chiloscyllium punctatum | reverse complement strand
GGGACTTTGAGTGTTCGGGGGCGGGGTAGCTCAGCCGGATTTGCCCCGGCGGTTCTGCGGACGGTGTTGACTTCGAGGGCGGACCGGCCCCCGTGTTCAGTCCGAATATCGTGCATTGTTAACGGCGGGAAGTGTTCCAAAAGGGAATGGGATTGAATGTGACTGCTGAAGCCGACTTTGAGACCTGTAACGCGGGTAGCTCAGCCGGATTTGACCCGGCGGTTCTGGCGACGGTCTCGCCTTCGAGGGGGGAGCGCCCCGCGTGTTCAGGCCGAATTTTGTGCATTTCCATCGGCGGGAAGAGGTCCAAACGGGAATGGGATTGAATGTGACTGCTGAAGCCGACATTGAGACCTCTAACGCGGGTAGCTCGGCAGGATTTGACCCGGCGGTTCTGCCGAAGGTCTCACCTTCGAGGGGGGAGCGTCCCGCGTGTTCAGGCCGAATATCGTGCATTGTTAACGGCGGGAAGTGTTCCAAAAGGGAATGGGATTGAATGTGACTGCTGAAGCCGACATTGAGACCTCTAACGCGGGTAGCTCGGCCGGATTTGACCCGGCGGTTCTGGCGACGGTCTCGCCTTCGAGGGGGGAGCGTCCCGCGTGTTCAGGCCGAATTTTGTGCATTTCCATCGGCGGGAAGAGGTCCAAACGGGAATGGGATTGAATGTGACTGCTGAAGCCGACATTGAGACCTCTAACGCGGGTAGCTCGGCCGGATTTGACCCGGCGGTTCTGCCGAAGGTCTCACCTTCGAGGGGGGAGCCTCCCGCGTGTTCAGGCCGAATTTTGTGCATTTCCATCGGCGGGAAGAGGTCCAAACGGGAATGGGATTGAATGTGACTGCTGAAGCCGACATTGAGACCTCTAACGCGGGTAGCTCGGCCGGATTTGACCCGGCGGTTCTGCCGAAGGTCTCACCTTCGAGGGGGGAGCGCCCACCGTGTACAGGCCGATTTTCATGCATTTCCAACCGTGGGAAGGGGTCCGAAAGGGGATGGGGGTGAACGTGACTGCTCAACCCGACTTTGAGACCTGTAACGCGGGTAGCTCAGCCGGATTTGACCCGGCGGTTCTGGCGACGGTCTCGCCTTCGAGGGGGGAGCGTCCCGCGTGTTCAGGCCGAATTTTGTGCATTTCCATCGGCGGGAAGAGGTCCAAACGGGAATGGGATTGAATGTGACTGCTGAAGCCGACATTGAGACCTCTAACGCGGGTAGCTCGGCAGGATTTGACCCGGCGGTTCTGCCGAAGGTCTCACCTTCGAGGGGGGAGCGCCCACCGTGTACAGGCCGATTTTCATGCATTTCCAACCGTGGGAAGGGGGCCGAAAGGGGATGGGGGTGAATGTGACTGCTCAACCCGACTTTGAGGCATCTAACCCGGGTAGCTCAGCCGGGTTTGACCCGGCGGTTCTGCCGACGGCCTCGCCTTCGAGGGGGGAGCGTCCCCCGTGTACAGGCCGATTTTCATGCATTTCGAACCGTGGGAAGTGGCCCAAAAGGGGATGGGAGTGAATGTGACTGCTCAACCCGACTTTGGCGCTTCCGAGCCGGGTAGCTCAGCCGGGTTTGACCCGGCGGTTCTGCCGACGGTCTCGTCTTCGAGGCGGGTGCCTCCCCCGTGTACAGGCCGATTTTCATGCATTTCGTACCGTGGGAAGTGGTCCAAAAGGGAATGGGGGTGGACGTGACTGCTCATACCGACATCGAGACTTGTAAGCCGTGTAGCTCGGCCGGGTTTGATCCGGCGGGTCTGCCGACGGTCTCGTCTTCGAGAGGGGGGCCTCCCCCGTGTACAGGCCGATTTTCGTGCATTTCCAACGGTGGGAAGAGGTTCAAAAGGGGATGGGGGTGAATGTGACTGCTCAACCCGACTCTGAGGCTTCTAACCCGGGTAGCCCGGCCGGGTTTGACCCGGCGGTTCTGCCGTCGGTCTCGCCTTCGAGGGCGGAGCCTCCCCCGTGTACAGGCCGATTTTCGTGCATTTCAAACCGTGGGAAGCGGTCCAAAAGGGGATGGGAGTGAATGTGACTGCTCATACCGACCTTGGCGCTTCCGACCCGGGTAGCTCAGCCGGGTTTGACCCGGCGGTTCTGCCGACGGTCTCGTCTTCGAGGCGGGTGCCTCCCCCGTGTACAGGCCGATTTTCATGCATTTCGTACCGTGGGAAGTGGTCCAAAAGGGAATGGGGGTGAATGTGACTGCTCAACCCGACTCTGAGGCTTCTAACCCGGGTAGCTCGGCCGGGTTTGACCCGGCGGTTCTGCCGTCGGTCTCGCCTTCGAGAGGGGCGCCTCCCCCGTGTACAGGCCGATTTTCGTGCATTTCCAACGGTGGGAAGAGGTTCAAAAGGGGATGGGGGTGAATGTGACTGCTCAACCCGACTCTGAGGCTTCTAACCCGGGTAGCCCGGCCGGGTTTGACCCGGCGGTTCTGCCGTCGGTCTCGCCTTCGAGGGCGGAGCCTCCCCCGTGTACAGGCCGATTTTCGTGCATTTCAAACCGTGGGAAGCGGTCCAAAAGGGGATGGGAGTGAATGTGACTGCTCATACCGACCTTGGCGCTTCCGACCCGGGTAGCTCAGCCGGGTTTGACCCGGCGGTTCTGCCGACGGTCTCGCCTTCGAGGGGGGAGCGTCCCCCGTGTTCAGGCCGAATTTTGTGCATTTCGAACCGTGGGAAGTTGCCCAAAAGTCGATGGGAGTGAATGTGACTGCTCAACCCGACTTTGGCGCTTCCGAGCCGGGTAGCTCAGCCGGGTTTGACCCGGCGGTTCTGCCGACGGTCTCGTCTTCGAGGCGGGTGCCTCCCCCGTGTACAGGCCGATTTTCATGCATTTCGTACCGTGGGAAGTGGTCCAAAAGGGAATAGG
Source organism: Chiloscyllium punctatum (assembly GCF_047496795.1). Lineage (NCBI taxonomy): Eukaryota > Metazoa > Chordata > Chondrichthyes > Orectolobiformes > Hemiscylliidae > Chiloscyllium > Chiloscyllium punctatum. The sequence goes on along the minus strand of NW_027310211.1, from coordinate 122,942 downwards.
GGTGGACGTGACTGCTCATACCGACATTGAGACTTGTAAGCCGTGTAGCTCGGCCGGGTTTGATCCGGCGGGTCTGCCGACGGTCTCGTCTTCGAGGCGGGTGCCTCCCCCGTGTACAGGCCGATTTTCGTGCATTTCGAACCGTGGGAAGTGGTCCAAAAGGGGATGGGGGTGGACGTGACTGCTCAACCCGACTTTGAGGCTTCTAACCCGGGTAGCTCGGCCGGGTTTGACCCGTCGATTCTGCCGATGGTCTCGTTTTGGAGGGGGGAGCCTCCCCCGTGTTCAGTCCGATTTTCGTGCATTTCGAACCGTGGGAAGTGGCCCAAAAGGGGATGGGAGTGAATGTGACTGCTCATACCGACTTTGGCGCTTCCGAGCCTGGTAGCTCAGCCGGGTTTGATCCGGCGGTTCTGCCGACGGTCTCGTCTTCGAGGCGGCTCCCTCCCCCGTGTACAGGCCGATTTTCATGCATTTGCAACGGTGGGAAGTTGCCCAAAAGGGGATGGGAGTGAATGTGACTGCTCAACCCGACTTTGGCGCTTCCGAGCCTGGTAGCTCAGCCGGGTTTGAACCGGCGGTTCTGCCGACGGTCTCGTCTTCGAGGCGGCTCCCTCCCCCGTGTACAGGCCGATTTTCGTGCATTTCGAACCGTGGGAAGTGGTCCAAAAGGGAATGGGGGTGGACGTGACTGCTCAACCCGACTCTGAGGCTTCTAACCCGGGTAGCTCGGCCGGGTTTGATCCGGCGGTTCTGCCGACGGTCTCGTCTTCGAGGCCGGTGCCTCCCCCGTGTACAGGCCGATTTTCGTGCATTTCCAACGGTGGGAAGTGGTCCAAAAGGGAATGGGGGTGGACGTGTCTGCTCATACCGACTTTGAGACTTGTAAGCCGGGTAGCTCAGCCGGGTTTGTTCCGGCGGTTCTGCCGACGGTCTCGTCATCGAGGGGGGAGCCTCCCCCGTGTCCAGGCCGATTTTCATGCATTTCCAACCGTGGGAAGTGGTCCAAAAGGGAATGGGGGTGAATGTGACTGCTCATACCGACTTTGAGACTTTTAAGCCGGGTAGCTCAGCCGGGTTTGACCCGGCGGTTCTGCCGACGGTCTCGCCTTCGAGGGGGGAGCGTCCCCCGTGTTCAGGCCGAATTTTGTGCATTTCGAACCGTGGGAAGTTGCCCAAAAGTCGATGGGAGTGAATGTGACTGCTCAACCCGACTTTGAGACTTGTAAGCCGGGTAGCTCAGCCGGGTTTGACCCGGCGGTTCTGCCGACGGTCTCGTCTTCGAGGCGGGTGCCTCCCCCGTGTACAGGCCGATTTTCATGCATTTCGTACCGTGGGAAGCGGTCCAAAAGGGGATGGGAGTGAACGTGACTGCTCATACCGACTTTGGCGCTTCCGAGCCGGGTAGCTCAGCCGGGTTTGACCCGGCGGGTCTGCCGACGGTCTCGCCTTCGAGGGGGGAGCGTCCCCCGTGTTCAGGCCGAATCTTGTGCATTTCGAACCGTGGGAAGTTGCCCAAAAGTCGATGGGAGTGAATGTGACTGCTCAACCCGACTTTGAGACTTGTAAGCCGGGTAGCTCAGCCGGGTTTGACCCGGCGGTTCTGCCGACGGTCTCGTCTTCGAGGCCGGTGCCTCCCCCGTGTACAGGCCGATTTTCGTGCATTTCCAACGGTGGGAAGTGGTCCAAAAGGGAATGGGGGTGGACGTGTCTGCTCATACCGACTTTGAGACTTGTAAGCCGGGTAGCTCAGCCGGGTTTGTTCCGGCGGTTCTGCCGACGGTCTCGTCATCGAGGGGGGAGCCTCCCCCGTGTCCAGGCCGATTTTCATGCATTTCCAACCGTGGGAAGTGGTCCAAAAGGGAATGGGGGTGAATGTGACTGCTCATACCGACTTTGAGACTTTTAAGCCGGGTAGCTCGGCCGGGTTTGACCCGGCGGTTCTGCCGACGGTCTCGTCTTCGAGGCGGGTGCCTCCCCCGTGTACAGGCCGATTTTCGTGCATTTCGAACCGTGGGAAGTGGTCTAAAAGTCGATGGGAGTGAACGTGACTGCTCAACCCGACTTTGAGACTTGTAAGCCGGGTAGCTCAGCCAGGTTTGACCCGGCGGTTCTGCCGACGGTCTCGCCTTCGAGGGCGGACCCTCCCCCGTGTACAGGCCGGTTTTCGTGCATTTCGAACCGTGGGAAGTGATCCAAAAGGGAATGGGGGTGAACGTGACTGCCCAACCCGGCTTTGAGACTTGTAAGCCGGGTAGCTCAGCCGGGTTGGACCCGGCGGTTCTGCCGACGGTCTCGACTTCGAGGCGGGTGCCTCCCCCGTGTACAGGCCGATTTTCATGCATTTGCAACGGTGGGAAGTTGCCCAAAAGTCGATGGGAGTGAATGTGACTGCTCAACCCGACTTCGAGACTTGTAAGCCGGGTAGCTCAGCCGGGTTTGACCCGGCGGTTCTGCCGACGGTCTCGCCTTCGAGGGGGGAGCCTCCCCCGTGTACAGGCCGATTTTCGTGCATTTCCAACGGTGGGAACAGGTTCAAAAGGGGATGGGAGTGATTGTGACTGCTCAACCCGACTCTAGGGCTTCTAACCCGGGTAGCCCGGCCGGGTTTGACCCGGCGGTTCTGCCGACGGTCTCGTCTTCGAGGCGGGTGCCTCCCCCGTATACAGGCCGATTTTCATGCATTTCGAACCGTGGGAAGTGGTCCAAAAGGGAATGGGGGTGGACGTGTCTGCTCATACCGACTTTGAGACTTGTAAGCCGGGTAGCTCAGCCGGGTTTGATCCGGCGGTTCTGCCGACGGTCTCGCCTTCGAGGGGGGAGCCTCCCCCGTGTTCAGTCCGATTTCCATGCATTTCCAACCGTGGGAAGTTGCCCAAAAGGGGATGGGAGTGAATGTGACTGCTCAACCCGACTTTGGCGCTTCCGAGCCGGGTAGCTCAGCCGGGTTTGACCCGGCGGTTCTGCCGACGGTCTCGTCTTCGAGGCGGGTGCCTCCCCCGTATACAGGCCGATTTTCATGCATTTCGAACCGTGGGAAGTGGTCCAAAAGGGAATGGGGGTGGACGTGTCTGCTCATACCGACTTTGAGACTTGTAAGCCGGGTAGCTCAGCCGGGTTTGATCCGGCGGTTCTGCCGACGGTCTCGCCTTCGAGGGGGGAGCCTCCCCCGTGTTCAGTCCGATTTCCATGCATTTCCAACCGTGGGAAGTTGCCCAAAAGGGGATGGGAGTGAATGTGACTGCTCAACCCGACTTTGGCGCTTCCGAGCCGGGTAGCTCAGCCGGGTTTGACCCGGCGGTTCTGCCGACGGTCTCGTCTTCGAGGCGGGTGCCTCCCCCGTGTACAGGCCGATTTTCATGCATTTGGAACCGTGGGAAGTGGTCCAAAAGGGAATGGGGGTGGACGTGACTGCTCATACCGACTTTGAGACTTGTAAGCCGGGTAGCTCAGCCGGGTTTGACCCGGCGGTTCTGCCGACGGTCTCGCCTTCGAGGGGGGAGCCTCCCCCGTGTTCAGTCCGATTTTCGTGCATTTCCCACGGTGGGAAATGGTATCTTTCATTACGGGGACAAGGGTCTGAAGCGGTGAAGTCAGTAACCGGCATAGTTAAGGAAAGGGTTCGAATTTTCTCAACAGTACGAAAAAAGTGAGCAGGGAAGCTAGAGAAGGTGTCAGTGAGTCCCAAACGAGTGAACCGCAAAACTTAGGGAAATGCCCGAAAGCGTTTTAAAGGGTGAAATCGGGAACGAGGAAATGATCGGAAAGTGCCTGAAAGTGCTAAATGAGTAAACAGAAAAACGAAGAAAAATGTTTGAAAAGAAGAAGTGAGTAACCAGGAAAACTTAGAAAAATGTTCAAAACGAAGAAATCAGTAACCAGGAAAACTTAGAAAAATGATCAAAAAGAAGAAATGAGTAACCAGGAAAACTTAGAAAAATGTTTAAAAAGAAGAAATCAGTAACCAGGAAAACTTAGGAAAATGTTTAAAAAGAAGAAATCAGTAACCAGAAAAACTGCGAAAAATGTTTAAAAAGAAGAAATGAGTAACCAGAAAAACTTAGAAAAATGTTTAAAAAGAAGAAATCAGTAACCAGGAAAACTTAGAAAAATGTTTAAAAAGAAGAAATCAGTAACCAGGAAAACTTAGAAAAATGTTATAAAAGAAGAAGTGAGTAACCAGAAAAACTTAGAAAAATGTTTAAAAAGAAGAAATCAGTAACCAGAAAAACTGCGAAAAATGTTTAAAAAGAAGAAATCAGTAACCAGACAAACTGCGAAAAATGTTTAAAAAGAAGAAATCAGTAACCAGGAAAACTTAGAAAAATGTTTAAAAAGAAGAAGTGAGTAACCAGAAAAACTTAGAAAAATGTTTAAAAAGAAGAAATCAGTAACCAGAAAAACTTAGAAAAATGTTTAAAAAGAAGAAATCAGTAACCAGAAAAACTGCGAAAAATGTTTAAAAAGAAGAAATCAGTAACCAGAAAAACTTAGAAAAATGTTTAAAAAGAAGAAGTGAGTAACCAGAAAAACTTAGAAAAATGTTTAAAAAGAAGAAATCAGTAACCAGAAAAACGGCGAAAAATGTTTAAAAAGAAGAAATCAGTAACCAGACAAACTGCGAAAAAT
>NW_027310211.1:115000-118213 GCF_047496795.1 Chiloscyllium punctatum | reverse complement strand
CCCGGCTTACAAGTCTCAAAGCCGGGTTGGGCAGTCACGTTCACCCCCATTCCCTTTTGGATCACTTCCCACGGTTCGAAATGCACGAAAACCGGCCTGTACACGGGGGAGGGTCCGCCCTCGAAGGCGAGACCGTCGGCAGAACCGCCGGGTCAAACCTGGCTGAGCTACCCGGCTTACAAGTCTCAAAGTCGGGTTGAGCAGTCACGTTCACTCCCATCGACATTTAGACCACTTCCCACGGTTCGAAATGCACGAAAATCGGCCTGTACACGGGGGAGGCACCCGCCTCGAAGGCGAGACCGACGGCAGAACCGCCGGGTCAAACCCGGCCGAGCTACCCGGCTTAAAAGTCTCAAAGTCGGTATGAGCAGTCACATTCACCCCCATTCCCTTTTGGACCACTTCCCACGGTTGGAAATGCATGAAAATCGGCCTGGACACGGGGGAGGCTCCCCCCTCGATGACGAGACCGTCGGCAGAACCGCCGGAACAAACCCGGCTGAGCTACCCGGCTTACAAGTCTCAAAGTCGGTATGAGCAGACACGTCCACCCCCATTCCCTTTTGGACCACTTCCCACCGTTGGAAATGCACGAAAATCGGCCTGTGCACGGGGGAGGCACCGGCCTCGAAGACGAGACCGTCGGCAGAACCGCCGGGTCAAACCCGGCTGAGCTACCCGGCTTACAAGTCTCAAAGTCGGGTTGAGCAGTCACATTCACTCCCATCGACTTTTGGGCAACTTCCCACGGTTCGAAATGCACAAGATTCGGCCTGAACACGGGGGACGCTCCCCCCTCGAAGGCGAGACCGTCGGCAGACCCGCCGGGTCAAACCCGGCTGAGCTACCCGGCTCGGAAGCGCCAAAGTCGGTATGAGCAGTCACGTTCACTCCCATCCCCTTTTGGACCGCTTCCCACGGTACGAAATGCATGAAAATCGGCCTGTACACGGGGGAGGCACCCGCCTCGAAGACGAGACCGTCGGCAGAACCGCCGGGTCAAACCCGGCTGAGCTACCCGGCTTACAAGTCTCAAAGTCGGGTTGAGCAGTCACATTCACTCCCATCGACTTTTGGGCAACTTCCCACGGTTCGAAATGCACAAAATTCGGCCTGAACACGGGGGACGCTCCCCCCTCGAAGGCGAGACCGTCGGCAGAACCGCCGGGTCAAACCCGGCTGAGCTACCCGGCTTAAAAGTCTCAAAGTCGGTATGAGCAGTCACATTCACCCCCATTCCCTTTTGGACCACTTCCCACGGTTGGAAATGCATGAAAATCGGCCTGGACACGGGGGAGGCTCCCCCCTCGATGACGAGACCGTCGGCAGAACCGCCGGAACAAACCCGGCTGAGCTACCCGGCTTACAAGTCTCAAAGTCGGTATGAGCAGACACGTCCACCCCCATTCCCTTTTGGACCACTTCCCACCGTTGGAAATGCACGAAAATCGGCCTGTACACGGGGGAGGCACCGGCCTCGAAGACGAGACCGTCGGCAGAACCGCCGGATCAAACCCGGCCGAGCTACCCGGGTTAGAAGCCTCAGAGTCGGGTTGAGCAGTCACGTCCACCCCCATTCCCTTTTGGACCACTTCCCACGGTTCGAAATGCACGAAAATCGGCCTGTACACGGGGGAGGGAGCCGCCTCGAAGACGAGACCGTCGGCAGAACCGCCGGTTCAAACCCGGCTGAGCTACCAGGCTCGGAAGCGCCAAAGTCGGGTTGAGCAGTCACATTCACTCCCATCCCCTTTTGGGCAACTTCCCACCGTTGCAAATGCATGAAAATCGGCCTGTACACGGGGGAGGGAGCCGCCTCGAAGACGAGACCGTCGGCAGAACCGCCGGATCAAACCCGGCTGAGCTACCAGGCTCGGAAGCGCCAAAGTCGGTATGAGCAGTCACATTCACTCCCATCCCCTTTTGGGCCACTTCCCACGGTTCGAAATGCACGAAAATCGGACTGAACACGGGGGAGGCTCTCCCCTCCAAAACGAGACCATCGGCAGAATCGACGGGTCAAACCCGGCCGAGCTACCCGGGTTAGAAGCCTCAAAGTCGGGTTGAGCAGTCACGTCCACCCCCATCCCCTTTTGGACCACTTCCCACGGTTCGAAATGCACGAAAATCGGCCTGTACACGGGGGAGGCGCCCCTCTCGAAGGCGAGACCGACGGCAGAACCGCCGGGTCAAACCCGGCCGAGCTACCCGGGTTAGAAGCCTCAGAGTCGGGTTGAGCAGTCACATTCACCCCCATCCCCTTATGAACCTCTTCCCACCGTTGGAAATGCACGAAAATCGGCCTGTACACGGGGGAGGCCCCCCTCTCGAAGACGAGACCGTCGGCAGACCCGCCGGATCAAACCCGGCCGAGCTACACGGCTTACAAGTCTCGATGTCGGTATGAGCAGTCACGTCCACCCCCATTCCCTTTTGGACCACTTCCCACGGTACGAAATGCATGAAAATCGGCCTGTACACGGGGGAGGCACCCGCCTCGAAGACGAGACCGTCGGCAGAACCGCCGGGTCAAACCCGGCTGAGCTACCCGGCTCGGAAGCGCCAAAGTCGGGTTGAGCAGTCACATTCACTCCCATCCCCTTTTGGGCCACTTCCCACGGTTCGAAATGCATGAAAATCGGCCTGTACACGGGGGACGCTCCCCCCTCGAAGGCGAGGCCGTCGGCAGAACCGCCGGGTCAAACCCGGCTGAGCTACCCGGGTTAGATGCCTCAAAGTCGGGTTGAGCAGTCACATTCACCCCCATCCCCTTTCGGCCCCCTTCCCACGGTTGGAAATGCATGAAAATCGGCCTGTACACGGTGGGCGCTCCCCCCTCGAAGGTGAGACCTTCGGCAGAACCGCCGGGTCAAATCCTGCCGAGCTACCCGCGTTAGAGGTCTCAATGTCGGCTTCAGCAGTCACATTCAATCCCATTCCCGTTTGGACCTCTTCCCGCCGATGGAAATGCACAAAATTCGGCCTGAACACGCGGGACGCTCCCCCCTCGAAGGCGAGACCGTCGCCAGAACCGCCGGGTCAAATCCGGCTGAGCTACCCGCGTTACAGGTCTCAAAGTCGGGTTGAGCAGTCACGTTCACCCCCATCCCCTTTCGGACCCCTTCCCACGGTTGGAAATGCATGAAAATCGGCCTGTACACGGTGGGCGCTCCCCCCTCGAAGGTGAGACCTTCGGCAGAACCGCCGGGT
>NW_027310211.1:105000-107500 GCF_047496795.1 Chiloscyllium punctatum | reverse complement strand
GTGCGGGGGTCGGCCGACGGCGTGGTAGGTGTGCCTGCACGGTGACGGAGCACACACCACGCCCGCCAACCCCTCCGTACCTCCCGAGACCGGTGGCAGGACGGAGCGGAAAACGTGCGGACTGAACGGGAGAGCCAAGAGCCAGCGATCCACGCGCGTGCGACCGTCCAAGTCACAGCGTTCGACGAAAACCTCCTCCCTCGGCCAGGCACTCGGCGCCAGCAGGGGAGACAGGATCAGACGCCCCGCCGGCCACTTAAGGCCGAGGACGAACCACGAGACGGGCGGCTGCAGCAGCGGGCGGCCTGCAGCTCCCAGCACTCTCAATCGATCAACCATCGAGTCGGGTCAGCGTGTCAAACCGGCGAGCTCCACGGTCAGGCCGGCGGCGCACCAGCACCGGACCTCCGCGGCTCCCTTCACTCTTTCCACTGCCAGCCAACCGAGAGACGGACCCAATGCGGACGTGCAGAGCTTAGGCAGACCCCCCACTGGAGGCTCAACACTTCGTGGCAGCTCCGTGTCCCAGAGACCAGGAGGGTTGGCACACACACACAGTGTGAACCACCGACAGCCATTCTGGGACCGGTGACAGCCGTGCTGGCCCCACTGCCACGACACAGACGGACGCCAGGCCGCGCTCCCCGGCGGGGGGGATGGCGTCGAGCCTGACGAACGGAATGTGCAGGGTGGGGGGGAAAGGCCAAGCGCTCCGACGCCGGAGGGCTCCGGAGTCTGAACTTAGGGGGACAAAGAGGACGGGTCCTCTGCGACACCCCAGCCGCGCTCTCGCCAGCCAAGGCGAGTGCGATTGATTGCCAAACGACCCTCAGACAGGCGTGGCCCCGGGAAGAACCCGGGGCCGCAAAGTGCGTTCAAAGTGTCGATGATCAATGTGTCCTGCAATTCACATTAATTCTCGCAGCTAGCTGCGTTCGTCATCGACGCACGAGCCGAGTGATCCACCGTCAAGAGTTGTCTGAGTTTGTTTTAGGTCTCTCCCTCGCCAGAGGAAAGCGACCCGGACCGCACATACGCTCCCCACCTTGAGCTACAGCCACCTGCACGCCGGCGTGCGGGCGGAGCAGGGTGGCGTGAAGCGATGGGGAGCACCATCCTGGTGCGGCCCGCAGAAACATACGTCTATTGGGGGGAGGAGGACAGGGCGCCCAAGAGGCGATGCGTGCCCCAACGCACCGCAGCGACGGAGGCAGGATCACCGCCACCATGTCGCCCGCCTAGTATCACGAGGCGTGCAGCAGCTTTGCCCTAGGAAAAGCAGAGGCGGGAACGGGCACCGGCCATCGGTTCGGCAGCGTCACTGACGCGTGCACGTGGCGGCGTGTCGGCGAGCGGACTTCCTGCGAGGAGGCGGGGGCGGCACTCGCCCGAGCAGACGCCCGCCCGGCCCAGCCACCGCCGAGGTGGACTGGGAGTCGCGGCAACGGCTCGTCATACTCGTTCCCACACTCACAGCGCAGCTTGCCCGCAAGCCACCGACCACCGATCGACGCCAGGCGCCCCGACCGAGAGCGGGATCGCTCGTTCGCCCTGCTGGCAGTTCGCTGGGGATCACTACTGCACGGAGCTCGGAGACCGACGGGCGGCAACTCGAGAGTCTTTAAACCACCACCCCCATCCCGCAAGTGCAAAGAGGCTGTATACGCACAGACGGGTGAGGGGAATAGGTACCCCGTCGGGTTTGAAGGGAGCGTGACTAGATAGCAACGATGTAAACCCAGCCGATTTGGGAGCGAAAGACCGGCGCCTGCATCACCGGCTTCGTTTCCCGTGGCTGGAGAGTACACCGAAACCCTCCGTCTGTCGCGAGCTCCCGACGACGCGGTGCCGCCAAGCAGCAGGGCCGGACCTGGTGTGGCTCCCCTCGTCGATCACAGACCGGTCGGCACTACTGACGAGACGGTGGAACGGGCTTCGCCCCTTGTGACGAAGGGTGATGCGAACCCGCCCGCCCGCGTGCGTTCGGGGTGGACTCGGCAAACGGAGATTTGAAATCGGAAAGTGTCCTCCTGCCCCGCGCAGGTAGGCGCCCAACAGTTGTGGGGGGTTTGGCGGTGACCACGGCTGCAGGGCCTGCTACCCCGACGAGCTCTCCTGCTGGCCCCGAAACCACCCTCGCGAGACAAGTTGAAACGGAAACGGGCGTACCCCCAAGCCGACGATCCTTTCTTATTTGTTACTTTTTTTTTTCACTTGCTCGAGTTGTGGCGATTTGGCGGTGACCACGGCTGCAGGGCCTGCTACCCCGACGAGCTCTCCTGCTGGCCCCGAAACCACCCTCGCGAGACAAGTTGAAACGGAAACGGGCGTACCCCCAAGCCGACAGAGATCCTTTCTTATTTGTTACTTTTTTTTTTCACTTGCTCGAGTTGTGGGGGTTTGGCGGTGACCACGGCTGCAGGGCCTGCTACCCCGACGAGCTCTCCTGCTGGCCCCGAAACCACCCTCGCGAGACAAGTTGAAACGGAAACGGGCGTAC
>NW_027310211.1:87500-100000 GCF_047496795.1 Chiloscyllium punctatum | reverse complement strand
CCTCTGACTGACTCTCAGAATGGACGGAAAGAGCCGGGTAAGCCTTTCAAAAGATTCGACCACGTGCCGAAAACTTTAGACTTCCGTGAGCTCTCCGGCTTGCACCGAGACCCGAAGTCGACGTGCGAAGCACCACGGGACCCCTTTCGCCTGCAGGTCCCGAGCCGCCTTTATTTGCTGTTACGAGCATCGTGTGCCCCATACCTGCGTGACGAGCACCGCAGGGCGGCAGAGCCATCGCACTTGGCCGGGTGGCAGAGGAGGACCCGACTATTCACAGATAGCGGCCCAACGACTCCCAGAGCCGGTCGTGCGGCGCGCGAGGTCTGCTCTCTTCACAAGAGGCTTTATTAGGGAGTGCTAAGGCAAGGTTCTGTGCCCTCCACCCTCATCGCAACACCCATGGGAGCCTCCGGTCGTCAATAGACCGCCGCACCGGCCTCTGACTGACTCTCAGAATGGACGGAAAGAGCCGGGTAAGCCTTTCAAAAGATTCGACCACGTGCCGAAAACTTTAGACTTCCGTGAGCTCTGCGGCTTGCACCGAGACCCGAAGTCGACGTGCGAAGCACCACGGGACCCCTTTCGCCTGCAGGTCCCGAGCCGCCTTTATTTGCTGTTACGAGCATCGTGTGCCCCATACCTGCGTGACGAGCACCGCAGGGCGGCAGAGCCATCGCACTTGGCCGGGTGGCAGAGGAGGACCCGACTATTCACAGATAGCGGCCCAACGACTCCCAGAGCCGGTCGTGCGGCGCGCGAGGTCTGCTCTCTTCACAAGAGGCTTTATTAGGGAGTGCTAAGGCAAGGTTCTGTGCCCTCCACCCTCATCGCAACACCCATGGGAGCCTCCGGTCGTCAATAGACCGCCGCACCGGCCTCTGACTGACTCTCAGAATGGACGGAAAGAGCCGGGTAAGCCTTTCAAAAGATTCGACCACGTGCCGAAAACTTTAGACTTCCGTGAGCTCTCCGGCTTGCACCGAGACCCGAAGTCGACGTGCGAAGCACCACGGGACCCCTTTCGCCTGCAGGTCCCGAGCCGCCTTTATTTGCTGTTACGAGCATCGTGTGCCCCATACCTGCGTGACGAGCACCGCAGGGCGGCAGAGCCATCGCACTTGGCCGGGTGGCAGAGGAGGACCCGACTATTCACAGATAGCGGCCCAACGACTCCCAGAGCCGGTCGTGCGGCGCGCGAGGTCTGCTCTCTTCACAAGAGGCTTTATTAGGGAGTGCTAAGGCAAGGTTCTGTGCCCTCCACCCTCATCGCAACACCCATGGGAGCCTCCGGTCGTCAATAGACCGCCGCACCGGCCTCTGACTGACTCTCAGAATGGACGGAAAGAGCCGGGTAAGCCTTTCAAAAGATTCGACCACGTGCCGAAAACTTTAGACTTCCGTGAGCTCTCCGGCTTGCACCGAGACCCGAAGTCGACGTGCGAAGCACCACGGGACCCCTTTCGCCTGCAGGTCCCGAGCCGCCTTTATTTGCTGTTACGAGCATCGTGTGCCCCATACCTGCGTGACGAGCACCGCAGGGCGGCAGAGCCATCGCACTTGGCCGGGTGGCAGAGGAGGACCCGACTATTCACAGATAGCGGCCCAACGACTCCCAGAGCCGGTCGTGCGGCGCGCGAGGTCTGCTCTCTTCACAAGAGGCTTTATTAGGGAGTGCTAAGGCAAGGTTCTGTGCCCTCCACCCTCATCGCAACACCCATGGGAGCCTCCGGTCGTCAATAGACCGCCGCACCGGCCTCTGACTGACTCTCAGAATGGACGGAAAGAGCCGGGTAAGCCTTTCAAAAGATTCGACCACGTGCCGAAAACTTTAGACTTCCGTGAGCTCTCCGGCTTGCACCGAGACCCGAAGTCGACGTGCGAAGCACCACGGGACCCCTTTCGCCTGCAGGTCCCGAGCCGCCTTTATTTGCTGTTACGAGCATCGTGTGCCCCATACCTGCGTGACGAGCACCGCAGGGCGGCAGAGCCATCGCACTTGGCCGGGTGGCAGAGGAGGACCCGACTATTCACAGATAGCGGCCCAACGACTCCCAGAGCCGGTCGTGCGGCGCGCGAGGTCTGCTCTCTTCACAAGAGGCTTTATTAGGGAGTGCTAAGGCAAGGTTCTGTGCCCTCCACCCTCATCGCAACACCCATGGGAGCCTCCGGTCGTCAATAGACCGCCGCACCGGCCTCTGACTGACTCTCAGAATGGACGGAAAGAGCCGGGTAAGCCTTTCAACAGATTCGACCACGTGCCGAAAACTTTAGACTTCCGTGAGCTCTCCGGCTTGCACCGAGACCCGAAGTCGACGTGCGAAGCACCACGGGACCCCTTTCGCCTGCAGGTCCCGAGCCGCCTTTATTTGCTGTTACGAGCATCGTGTGCCCCATACCTGCGTGACGAGCACCGCAGGGCGGCAGAGCCATCGCACTTGGCCGGGTGGCAGAGGAGGACCCGACTATTCACAGATAGCGGCCCAACGACTCCCAGAGCCGGTCGTGCGGCGCGCGAGGTCTGCTCTCATCACAAGAGGCTTTAGGGAGTGCTCAGGCAAGGGTCAGCCCGCAGCCTTCCTGGCAACACCCAGGGGAACCAGGCCACTCGCGTCTCTCGCCTTCATTTTCGACACGAGCGCCTGCGGAGGGCCACCACCCCCTCCGATTGTCAAGAGACCTCCGCACCGGCCTCTGACTTACTCTCAGAATGGACGGAAAGAGCCGGGTAAGCCTTTGAAAAGATTCGACCACGTGCCGAAAACTTTAGACTTCCGTGAGCTCTCCGGCTTGCACCGAGACCCGAAGTCGACGTGCTTAGCACCACGGGACCCCTTTCGCCTGCAGGTCCCGAGCCGCCTTTTATTTTTGTTACGAGTATCGTGTTCCCCAAACCTGGGTGACGAGCACCGCAGGGCGGCAGAGCCATCGCGCTTGTCCGGGTGGCAGAGGAGGACCAGACTATTCACAAATAGCGGCCCAACGACTCCCAGAGCCGGTCGTGCGGCAGGCGAGGTCTGCTCTCATCACAAGAGGCTTTAGGGAGTGCTCAGGCAACGGTCAGCCCGCAGCCTTCTTGGCAACACCCAAGGGAACCAGGCCACTCGCGTCTCTCGCCTTCATTTTGGACACGAGCGCCTGTGGAGGGACGGCCGGAGTCAACGTGGGGTTTGCCCGCCCTCCAATAGTGTCAAAAGACCGCCGCACAAGTCTCTGACTGACTCTTAGAACAGACAGAAAGAGTTTGTCAAATCTGTCAAAAAATTGACAAAGTGTCAAAAATTCGACTTCCAAGAGCTCTCCGGCATGCACTCATACCTGTCATTAAAGTGCTATGCCCGTGGAACCGTTTTTCGGATGCCTTTCAGAACGGTCCCGCGCCGCCATTTTGTTCTAAAAATCGTGTTCCCATATATCTCCGGGTACCCCGCCAACCTCACTGCGGAAAAACTACAAGTGGCACTGAATGGGTCTGAATTCCAAATTTGACTGCATCGGTCTGGAACTCGGTCCGGTCAAAACCGTTTGGATTTTTCTCGGTCCGGACTTCCGCGACAGACAAAGTTAAAGTTTTCGGGCTGCAGGCACAAAACGACAGCTGGCCATTTGCCGGGCTCAATTCACCCAATTCCTCCGGCACTTCGGAGCACATGTTCGGTGTAAGTTTGCGAATCTTTCCCGATGCTGCAGCATTTTCCTCCGCTGACACTTAGAATATTTTTCACACTTTGCTGAAAATTTTTCTAAGTGTTTTTTTCCAAGTTTTCCTGGTTACTGATTTCTTCTTTTTAAACATTTTTCTAAGTTTTTCTGGTTACTGATTTCTTCTTTTTAAACATTTTTCGCAGTTTGTCTGGTTACTGATTTCTTCTTTTTAAACATTTTTCGCCGTTTTTCTGGTTACTGATTTCTTCTTTTTAAACATTTTTCGCCGTTTTTCTGGTTACTGATTTCTTCTTTTTAAACATTTTTCTAAGTTTTTCTGGTTACTCATTTCTTCTTTTTAAACATTTTTCTAAGTTTTTCTGGTTACTGATTTCTTCTTTTTAAACATTTTTCTAAGTTTTTCTGGTTACTCATTTCTTCTTTTTAAACATTTTTCTAAGTTTTTCTGGTTACTGATTTCTTCTTTTTAAACATTTTTCGCCGTTTTTCTGGTTACTGATTTCTTCTTTTTAAACATTTTTCTAAGTTTTTCTGGTTACTCATTTCTTCTTTTTAAACATTTTTCGCCGTTTTTCTGGTTACTGATTTCTTCTTTTTAAACATTTTTCTAAGTTTTTCTGGTTACTGATTTCTTCTTTTTAAACATTTTTCTAAGTTTTCCTGGTTACTCATTTCTTCTTTTTAAACATTTTTCTAAGTTTTCCTGGTTACTCATTTCTTCTTTTTAAACATTTTTCTAAGTTTTCCTGGTTACTGATTTCTTCTTTTTAAACATTTTTCGCAGTTTTTCTGGTTACTGATTTCTTCTTTTTAAACATTTTTCTAAGTTTTTCTGGTTACTGATTTCTTCTTTTTAAACATTTTTCTAAGTTTTTCTGGTTACTCACTTCTTCTTTTTAAACATTTTTCTAAGTTTTTCTGGTTACTCACTTCTTCTTTTGAAACATTTTTCTAAGTTTTTCTGGTTACTGATTTCTTCTTTTTAAACATTTTTCTAAGTTTTTCTGGTTACTGATTTCTTCTTTTTAAACATTTTTCGCAGTTTGTCTGGTTACTGATTTCTTCTTTTTAAACATTTTTCGCCGTTTTTCTGGTTACTGATTTCTTCTTTTTAAACATTTTTCTAAGTTTTTCTGGTTACTCACTTCTTCTTTTTAAACATTTTTCTAAGTTTTTCTGGTTACTGATTTCTTCTTTTTAAACATTTTTCGCAGTTTTTCTGGTTACTGATTTCTTCTTTTTAAACATTTTTCTAAGTTTTCCTGGTTACTGATTTCTTCTTTTTAAACATTTTTCTAAGTTTTTCTGGTTACTGATTTCTTCTTTTTAAACATTTTTCTAAGTTTTTCTGGTTACTCATTTCTTCTTTTTAAACATTTTTCTAAGTTTTTCTGGTTACTCACTTCTTCTTTTTAAACATTTTTCTAAGTTTTTCTGGTTACTGATTTCTTCTTTTTAAACATTTTTCGCCGTTTTTCTGGTTACTGATTTCTTCTTTTTAAACATTTTTCGCAGTTTTTCTGGTTACTGATTTCTTCTTTTTAAACATTTTTCTAAGTTTTTCTGGTTACTCACTTCTTCTTTTATAACATTTTTCTAAGTTTTCCTGGTTACTGATTTCTTCTTTTTAAACATTTTTCTAAGTTTTCCTGGTTACTGATTTCTTCTTTTTAAACATTTTTCTAAGTTTTCCTGGTTACTGATTTCTTCTTTTTAAGCATTTTTCTAAGTTTTTCTGGTTACTCATTTCTTCTTTTTAAACATTTTTCGCCGTTTTTCTGGTTACTGATTTCTTCTTTTTAAACATTTTTCTAAGTTTTTCTGGTTACTGATTTCTTCTTTTTAAACATTTTTCTAAGTTTTCCTGGTTACTCATTTCTTCTTTTTAAACATTTTTCTAAGTTTTCCTGGTTACTCATTTCTTCTTTTTAAACATTTTTCTAAGTTTTCCTGGTTACTGATTTCTTCTTTTTAAACATTTTTCGCAGTTTTTCTGGTTACTGATTTCTTCTTTTTAAACATTTTTCTAAGTTTTTCTGGTTACTGATTTCTTCTTTTTAAACATTTTTCGCCGTTTTTCTGGTTACTGATTTCTTCTTTTTAAACATTTTTCTAAGTTTTTCTGGTTACTCATTTCTTCTTTTGAAACATTTTTCTAAGTTTTTCTGGTTACTGATTTCTTCTTTTTAAACATTTTTCTAAGTTTTTCTGGTTACTGATTTCTTCTTTTTAAACATTTTTCGCAGTTTGTCTGGTTACTGATTTCTTCTTTTTAAACATTTTTCGCCGTTTTTCTGGTTACTGATTTCTTCTTTTTAAACATTTTTCTAAGTTTTTCTGGTTACTCACTTCTTCTTTTTAAACATTTTTCTAAGTTTTTCTGGTTACTGATTTCTTCTTTTTAAACATTTTTCGCAGTTTTTCTGGTTACTGATTTCTTCTTTTTAAACATTTTTCTAAGTTTTCCTGGTTACTGATTTCTTCTTTTTAAACATTTTTCGCAGTTTTTCTGGTTACTGATTTCTTCTTTTTAAACATTTTTCTAAGTTTTTCTGGTTACTGATTTCTTCTTTTTAAACATTTTTCTAAGTTTTTCTGGTTACTCACTTCTTCTTTTTAAACATTTTTCTAAGTTTTCCTGGTTACTGATTTCTTCTTTTTAAACATTTTTCGCCGTTTTTCTGGTTACTGATTTCTTCTTTTTAAACATTTTTCGCAGTTTTTCTGGTTACTGATTTCTTCTTTTTAAACATTTTTCTAAGTTTTTCTGGTTACTCACTTCTTCTTTTATAACATTTTTCTAAGTTTTCCTGGTTACTGATTTCTTCTTTTTAAACATTTTTCTAAGTTTTCCTGGTTACTGATTTCTTCTTTTTAAACATTTTTCTAAGTTTTCCTGGTTACTGATTTCTTCTTTTTAAACATTTTTCTAAGTTTTTCTGGTTACTCATTTCTTCTTTTTAAACATTTTTCGCCGTTTTTCTGGTTACTGATTTCTTCTTTTTAAACATTTTCCTAAGTTTTCCTGGTTACTGATTTCTTCTTTTTAAACATTTTTCTAAGTTTTCCTGGTTACTCATTTCTTCTTTTTGATCATTTTTCTAAGTTTTCCTGGTTACTGATTTCTTCGTTTTGAACATTTTTCTAAGTTTTCCTGGTTACTCACTTCTTCTTTTCAAACATTTTTCTTCGTTTTTCTGTTTACTCATTTAGCACTTTCAGGCACTTTCCGATCATTTCCTCGTTCCCGATTTCACCCTTTAAAACGCTTTCGGGCATTTCCCTAAGTTTTGCGGTTCACTCGTTTGGGACTCACTGACACCTTCTCTAGCTTCCCTGCTCACTTTTTTCGTACTGTTGAGAAAATTCGAACCCTTTCCTTAACTATGCCGGTTACTGACTTCACCGCTTCAGACCCTTGTCCCCGTAATGAAAGATACCATTTCCCACCGTGGGAAATGCACGAAAATCGGACTGAACACGGGGGAGGCTCCCCCCTCGAAGGCGAGACCGTCGGCAGAACCGCCGGGTCAAACCCGGCTGAGCTACCCGGCTTACAAGTCTCAAAGTCGGTATGAGCAGTCACGTCCACCCCCATTCCCTTTTGGACCACTTCCCACGGTTCCAAATGCATGAAAATCGGCCTGTACACGGGGGAGGCACCCGCCTCGAAGACGAGACCGTCGGCAGAACCGCCGGGTCAAACCCGGCTGAGCTACCCGGCTCGGAAGCGCCAAAGTCGGGTTGAGCAGTCACATTCACTCCCATCCCCTTTTGGGCAACTTCCCACGGTTGGAAATGCACGGAAATCGGACTGAACACGGGGGAGGCTCCCCCCTCGAAGGCGAGACCGTCGGCAGAACCGCCGGATCAAACCCGGCTGAGCTACCCGGCTTACAAGTCTCAAAGTCGGTATGAGCAGACACGTCCACCCCCATTCCCTTTTGGACCACTTCCCACGGTTCGAAATGCATGAAAATCGGCCTGTATACGGGGGAGGCACCCGCCTCGAAGACGAGACCGTCGGCAGAACTGCCGGGTCAAACCCGGCCGGGCTACCCGGGTTAGAAGCCCTAGAGTCGGGTTGAGCAGTCACAATCACTCCCATCCCCTTTTGAACCTGTTCCCACCGTTGGAAATGCACGAAAATCGGCCTGTACACGGGGGAGGCTCCCCCCTCGAAGGCGAGACCGTCGGCAGAACCGCCGGGTCAAACCCGGCTGAGCTACCCGGCTTACAAGTCTCGAAGTCGGGTTGAGCAGTCACATTCACTCCCATCGACTTTTGGGCAACTTCCCACCGTTGCAAATGCATGAAAATCGGCCTGTACACGGGGGAGGCACCCGCCTCGAAGTCGAGACCGTCGGCAGAACCGCCGGGTCCAACCCGGCTGAGCTACCCGGCTTACAAGTCTCAAAGCCGGGTTGGGCAGTCACGTTCACCCCCATTCCCTTTTGGATCACTTCCCACGGTTCGAAATGCACGAAAACCGGCCTGTACACGGGGGAGGGTCCGCCCTCGAAGGCGAGACCGTCGGCAGAACCGCCGGGTCAAACCTGGCTGAGCTACCCGGCTTACAAGTCTCAAAGTCGGGTTGAGCAGTCACGTTCACTCCCATCGACATTTAGACCACTTCCCACGGTTCGAAATGCACGAAAATCGGCCTGTACACGGGGGAGGCACCCGCCTCGAAGGCGAGACCGACGGCAGAACCGCCGGGTCAAACCCGGCCGAGCTACCCGGCTTAAAAGTCTCAAAGTCGGTATGAGCAGTCACATTCACCCCCATTCCCTTTTGGACCACTTCCCACGGTTGGAAATGCATGAAAATCGGCCTGGACACGGGGGAGGCTCCCCCCTCGATGACGAGACCGTCGGCAGAACCGCCGGAACAAACCCGGCTGAGCTACCCGGCTTACAAGTCTCAAAGTCGGTATGAGCAGACACGTCCACCCCCATTCCCTTTTGGACCACTTCCCACCGTTGGAAATGCACGAAAATCGGCCTGTGCACGGGGGAGGCACCGGCCTCGAAGACGAGACCGTCGGCAG
Organism: Chiloscyllium punctatum; assembly: GCF_047496795.1. Classification (NCBI taxonomy): domain Eukaryota; kingdom Metazoa; phylum Chordata; class Chondrichthyes; order Orectolobiformes; family Hemiscylliidae; genus Chiloscyllium; species Chiloscyllium punctatum. The sequence goes on along the minus strand of NW_027310211.1, from coordinate 91,284 downwards.
AACCGCCGGGTCAAACCCGGCTGAGCTACCCGGCTTACAAGTCTCAAAGTCGGGTTGAGCAGTCACATTCACTCCCATCGACTTTTGGGCAACTTCCCACGGTTCGAAATGCACAAGATTCGGCCTGAACACGGGGGACGCTCCCCCCTCGAAGGCGAGACCGTCGGCAGACCCGCCGGGTCAAACCCGGCTGAGCTACCCGGCTCGGAAGCGCCAAAGTCGGTATGAGCAGTCACGTTCACTCCCATCCCCTTTTGGACCGCTTCCCACGGTACGAAATGCATGAAAATCGGCCTGTACACGGGGGAGGCACCCGCCTCGAAGACGAGACCGTCGGCAGAACCGCCGGGTCAAACCCGGCTGAGCTACCCGGCTTACAAGTCTCAAAGTCGGGTTGAGCAGTCACATTCACTCCCATCGACTTTTGGGCAACTTCCCACGGTTCGAAATGCACAAAATTCGGCCTGAACACGGGGGACGCTCCCCCCTCGAAGGCGAGACCGTCGGCAGAACCGCCGGGTCAAACCCGGCTGAGCTACCCGGCTTAAAAGTCTCAAAGTCGGTATGAGCAGTCACATTCACCCCCATTCCCTTTTGGACCACTTCCCACGGTTGGAAATGCATGAAAATCGGCCTGGACACGGGGGAGGCTCCCCCCTCGATGACGAGACCGTCGGCAGAACCGCCGGAACAAACCCGGCTGAGCTACCCGGCTTACAAGTCTCAAAGTCGGTATGAGCAGACACGTCCACCCCCATTCCCTTTTGGACCACTTCCCACCGTTGGAAATGCACGAAAATCGGCCTGTACACGGGGGAGGCACCGGCCTCGAAGACGAGACCGTCGGCAGAACCGCCGGATCAAACCCGGCCGAGCTACCCGGGTTAGAAGCCTCAGAGTCGGGTTGAGCAGTCACGTCCACCCCCATTCCCTTTTGGACCACTTCCCACGGTTCGAAATGCACGAAAATCGGCCTGTACACGGGGGAGGGAGCCGCCTCGAAGACGAGACCGTCGGCAGAACCGCCGGTTCAAACCCGGCTGAGCTACCAGGCTCGGAAGCGCCAAAGTCGGGTTGAGCAGTCACATTCACTCCCATCCCCTTTTGGGCAACTTCCCACCGTTGCAAATGCATGAAAATCGGCCTGTACACGGGGGAGGGAGCCGCCTCGAAGACGAGACCGTCGGCAGAACCGCCGGATCAAACCCGGCTGAGCTACCAGGCTCGGAAGCGCCAAAGTCGGTATGAGCAGTCACATTCACTCCCATCCCCTTTTGGGCCACTTCCCACGGTTCGAAATGCACGAAAATCGGACTGAACACGGGGGAGGCTCCCCCCTCCAAAACGAGACCATCGGCAGAATCGACGGGTCAAACCCGGCCGAGCTACCCGGGTTAGAAGCCTCAAAGTCGGGTTGAGCAGTCACGTCCACCCCCATCCCCTTTTGGACCACTTCCCACGGTTCGAAATGCACGAAAATCGGCCTGTACACGGGGGAGGCGCCCCTCTCGAAGGCGAGACCGACGGCAGAACCGCCGGGTCAAACCCGGCCGAGCTACCCGGGTTAGAAGCCTCAGAGTCGGGTTGAGCAGTCACATTCACCCCCATCCCCTTATGAACCTCTTCCCACCGTTGGAAATGCACGAAAATCGGCCTGTACACGGGGGAGGCCCCCCTCTCGAAGACGAGACCGTCGGCAGACCCGCCGGATCAAACCCGGCCGAGCTACACGGCTTACAAGTCTCGATGTCGGTATGAGCAGTCACGTCCACCCCCATTCCCTTTTGGACCACTTCCCACGGTACGAAATGCATGAAAATCGGCCTGTACACGGGGGAGGCACCCGCCTCGAAGACGAGACCGTCGGCAGAACCGCCGGGTCAAACCCGGCTGAGCTACCCGGCTCGGAAGCGCCAAAGTCGGGTTGAGCAGTCACATTCACTCCCATCCCCTTTTGGGCCACTTCCCACGGTTCGAAATGCATGAAAATCGGCCTGTACACGGGGGACGCTCCCCCCTCGAAGGCGAGGCCGTCGGCAGAACCGCCGGGTCAAACCCGGCTGAGCTACCCGGGTTAGATGCCTCAAAGTCGGGTTGAGCAGTCACATTCACCCCCATCCCCTTTCGGCCCCCTTCCCACGGTTGGAAATGCATGAAAATCGGCCTGTACACGGTGGGCGCTCCCCCCTCGAAGGTGAGACCTTCGGCAGAACCGCCGGGTCAAATCCTGCCGAGCTACCCGCGTTAGAGGTCTCAATGTCGGCTTCAGCAGTCACATTCAATCCCATTCCCGTTTGGACCTCTTCCCGCCGATGGAAATGCACAAAATTCGGCCTGAACACGCGGGACGCTCCCCCCTCGAAGGCGAGACCGTCGCCAGAACCGCCGGGTCAAATCCGGCTGAGCTACCCGCGTTACAGGTCTCAAAGTCGGGTTGAGCAGTCACGTTCACCCCCATCCCCTTTCGGACCCCTTCCCACGGTTGGAAATGCATGAAAATCGGCCTGTACACGGTGGGCGCTCCCCCCTCGAAGGTGAGACCTTCGGCAGAACCGCCGGGTCAAATCCGGCCGAGCTACCCGCGTTAGAGGTCTCAATGTCGGCTTCAGCAGTCACATTCAATCCCATTCCCGTTTGGACCTCTTCCCGCCGATGGAAATGCACAAAATTCGGCCTGAACACGCGGGACGCTCCCCCCTCGAAGGTGAGACCTTCGGCAGAACCGCCGGGTCAAATCCGGCCGAGCTACCCGCGTTAGAGGTCTCAATGTCGGCTTCAGCAGTCACATTCAATCCCATTCCCGTTTGGACCTCTTCCCGCCGATGGAAATGCACAAAATTCGGCCTGAACACGCGGGACGCTCCCCCCTCGAAGGCGAGACCGTCGCCAGAACCGCCGGGTCAAATCCGGCCGAGCTACCCGCGTTAGAGGTCTCAATGTCGGCTTCAGCAGTCACATTCAATCCCATTCCCTTTTGGAACACTTCCCGCCGTTAACAATGCACGATATTCGGCCTGAACACGCGGGACGCTCCCCCCTCGAAGGTGAGACCTTCGGCAGAACCGCCGGGTCAAATCCTGCCGAGCTACCCGCGTTAGAGGTCTCAATGTCGGCTTCAGCAGTCACATTCAATCCCATTCCCGTTTGGACCTCTTCCCGCCGATGGAAATGCACAAAATTCGGCCTGAACACGCGGGGCGCTCCCCCCTCGAAGGCGAGACCGTCGCCAGAACCGCCGGGTCAAATCCGGCTGAGCTACCCGCGTTACAGGTCTCAAAGTCGGCTTCAGCAGTCACATTCAATCCCATTCCCTTTTGGAACACTTCCCGCCGTTAACAATGCACGATATTCGGACTGAACACGGGGGCCGGTCCGCCCTCGAAGTCAACACCGTCCGCAGAACCGCCGGGGCAAATCCGGCTGAGCTACCCCGCCCCCGAACACTCAAAGTCCCTCTGAAGCCTTGCATTCGCCTCCTTGGAAAATTGACGTCAAACATTACCAAAATCGGGGGCACGAGCACTAAAGCTAAGTCTCACCCTTTCCCTATCCCTAACCAGGAACCGAACGCCCACCCTCAGCCTCACACCAACGCCGGTGCCACTCCAGACAGACACACCCTTCAAAACCACACCCATCCGGCCATGCAACTCAAAAAGGGTCCAAATTCAGAAACACCCCCTTCAAAAGGCACTCCATCCTCGGCCACACCACCGGGACATGCTCCCCTCGGCGATAATTAAGCCCCCACCACTATTTGAAGCCAACCGCAGCCGCAACTCGA
>NW_027310211.1:77500-80000 GCF_047496795.1 Chiloscyllium punctatum | reverse complement strand
CCATGTCGCCCGCCTAGTATCACGAGGCGTGCAGCAGCTTTGCCCTAGGAAAAGCAGAGGCGGGAACGGGCACCGGCCATCGGTTCGGCAGCGTCACTGACGCGTGCACGTGGCGGCGTGTCGGCGAGCGGACTTCCTGCGAGGAGGCGGGGGCGGCACTCGCCCGAGCAGACGCCCGCCCGGCCCAGCCACCGCCGAGGTGGACTGGGAGTCGCGGCAACGGCTCGTCATACTCGTTCCCACACTCACAGCGCAGCTTGCCCGCAAGCCACCGACCACCGATCGACGCCAGGCGCCCCGACCGAGAGCGGGATCGCTCGTTCGCCCTGCTGGCAGTTCGCTGGGGATCACTACTGCACGGAGCTCGGAGACCGACGGGCGGCAACTCGAGAGTCTTTAAACCACCACCCCCATCCCGCAAGTGCAAAGAGGCTGTATACGCACAGACGGGTGAGGGGAATAGGTACCCCGTCGGGTTTGAAGGGAGCGTGACTAGATAGCAACGATGTAAACCCAGCCGATTTGGGAGCGAAAGACCGGCGCCTGCATCACCGGCTTCGTTTCCCGTGGCTGGAGAGTACACCGAAACCCTCCGTCTGTCGCGAGCTCCCGACGACGCGGTGCCGCCAAGCAGCAGGGCCGGACCTGGTGTGGCTCCCCTCGTCGATCACAGACCGGTCGGCACTACTGACGAGACGGTGGAACGGGCTTCGCCCCTTGTGACGAAGGGTGATGCGAACCCGCCCGCCCGCGTGCGTTCGGGGTGGACTCGGCAAACGGAGATTTGAAATCGGAAAGTGTCCTCCTGCCCCGCGCAGGTAGGCGCCCAACAGTTGTGGGGGGTTTGGCGGTGACCACGGCTGCAGGGCCTGCTACCCCGACGAGCTCTCCTGCTGGCCCCGAAACCACCCTCGCGAGACAAGTTGAAACGGAAACGGGCGTACCCCCAAGCCGACGATCCTTTCTTATTTGTTACTTTTTTTTTTCACTTGCTCGAGTTGTGGCGATTTGGCGGTGACCACGGCTGCAGGGCCTGCTACCCCGACGAGCTCTCCTGCTGGCCCCGAAACCACCCTCGCGAGACAAGTTGAAACGGAAACGGGCGTACCCCCAAGCCGACAGAGATCCTTTCTTATTTGTTACTTTTTTTTTTCACTTGCTCGAGTTGTGGGGGTTTGGCGGTGACCACGGCTGCAGGGCCTGCTACCCCGACGAGCTCTCCTGCTGGCCCCGAAACCACCCTCGCGAGACAAGTTGAAACGGAAACGGGCGTACCCCCAAGCCGACGATCCTTTCTTATTTGTTACTTTTTTTTTCACTTGCTCGAGTTGTGGGGGTTTGGCGGTGACCACGGCTGCAGGGCCTGCTACCCCGACGAGCTCTCCTGCTGGCCCCGAAACCACCCTCGCGAGACAAGTTGAAACGGAAACGGGCGTACCCCCAAGCCGACGATCCTTTCTTATTTGTTACTTTTTTTTTTTCACTTGCTCGAGTTGTGGGGGTTTGGCGGTGACCACGGCTGCAGGGCCTGCTACCCCGACGAGCTCTCCTGCTGGCCCCGAAACCACCCTCGCGAGACAAGTTGAAACGGAAACGGGCGTACCCCCAAGCCGACAGAGATGCTTTCGCTCCTGTTACTTTTTTTTCACTTGCTCGAGTTGTGGGGGTTTGGCGGTGACCACGGCTGCAGGGCCTGCTACCCCGACGAGCTCTCCTGCTGGCCCCGAAACCACCCTCGCGAGACAAGTTGAAACGGAAACGGGCGTACCCCCAAGCCGACAGAGATCCTTTCGTACTTGAACCAACACAAAGTTTGTCACGTTTTATTTTTACGAGTGATCGACCGTCAAGATTTGTCTCTGAGTTTGCTTAAGGTCTCTCCCTCGCCAGAGGAAAGCCACCCGGACCGCACATACACTCCCCACCTTTAGCAGCAGCCACCTGCACGCCGGCGTGCGGGCGGAGCAGGGTGGCGTGAAGCTGTGGGGAGCACCAGCCTGGTGCGGCCCGCAGAGACATACATCTATTGGTTGAAAAAAAACAGGGCGCCCAAGAGGCGATGCGTGCCCCAACGCACCGCAGCGACGGAGGCAGGATCACCGCCACCATGTCGCCCGCGGAGTATCACGAGGCGTGCAGCAGCTTTGCCCTAGGAAAAGCAGAGGCGGGAACGGGCACCGGCCATCGGTTCGGCAGCGTCACTGACGCGTGCACGTGGCGGCGTGACGGCGAGCGGGCTTCCTGCGAGGAGGCGGGGGCGGCACTCGCCCGAGCAGACGCCCGCCCGGCCCAGCCACCGCCGAGGTGGACTGGGAGTCGCGGCAACGGCTCGTCATACTCGTTCCCACACTCACAGCGCAGCTCGTCCGCAAGCCACCGACCACCGATCGACGCCAGGCGCCCCGACCGAGAGCGGGATCGCTCGTTCGCCCTGCTGGCAGTTCGCTGGGGATCACTACTGCACGGAGCTCGAGGACCGACGGGCGGCAACTCGAGAGTC
>NW_027310211.1:62500-72500 GCF_047496795.1 Chiloscyllium punctatum | reverse complement strand
TTATTAGGGAGTGCTAAGGCAAGGTTCTGTGCCCTCCACCCTCATCGCAACACCCATGGGAGCCTCCGGTCGTCAATAGACCGCCGCACCGGCCTCTGACTGACTCTCAGAATGGACGGAAAGAGCCGGGTAAGCCTTTCAAAAGATTCGACCACGTGCCGAAAACTTTAGACTTCCGTGAGCTCTCCGGCTTGCACCGAGACCCGAAGTCGACGTGCGAAGCACCACGGGACCCCTTTCGCCTGCAGGTCCCGAGCCGCCTTTATTTGCTGTTACGAGCATCGTGTGCCCCATACCTGCGTGACGAGCACCGCAGGGCGGCAGAGCCATCGCACTTGGCCGGGTGGCAGAGGAGGACCCGACTATTCACAGATAGCGGCCCAACGACTCCCAGAGCCGGTCGTGCGGCGCGCGAGGTCTGCTCTCTTCACAAGAGGCTTTATTAGGGAGTGCTAAGGCAAGGTTCTGTGCCCTCCACCCTCATCGCAACACCCATGGGAGCCTCCGGTCGTCAATAGACCGCCGCACCGGCCTCTGACTGACTCTCAGAATGGACGGAAAGAGCCGGGTAAGCCTTTCAAAAGATTCGACCACGTGCCGAAAACTTTAGACTTCCGTGAGCTCTCCGGCTTGCACCGAGACCCGAAGTCGACGTGCGAAGCACCACGGGACCCCTTTCGCCTGCAGGTCCCGAGCCGCCTTTATTTGCTGTTACGAGCATCGTGTGCCCCATACCTGCGTGACGAGCACCGCAGGGCGGCAGAGCCATCGCACTTGGCCGGGTGGCAGAGGAGGACCCGACTATTCACAGATAGCGGCCCAACGACTCCCAGAGCCGGTCGTGCGGCGCGCGAGGTCTGCTCTCTTCACAAGAGGCTTTATTAGGGAGTGCTAAGGCAAGGTTCTGTGCCCTCCACCCTCATCGCAACACCCATGGGAGCCTCCGGTCGTCAATAGACCGCCGCACCGGCCTCTGACTGACTCTCAGAATGGACGGAAAGAGCCGGGTAAGCCTTTCAACAGATTCGACCACGTGCCGAAAACTTTAGACTTCCGTGAGCTCTCCGGCTTGCACCGAGACCCGAAGTCGACGTGCGAAGCACCACGGGACCCCTTTCGCCTGCAGGTCCCGAGCCGCCTTTATTTGCTGTTACGAGCATCGTGTGCCCCATACCTGCGTGACGAGCACCGCAGGGCGGCAGAGCCATCGCACTTGGCCGGGTGGCAGAGGAGGACCCGACTATTCACAGATAGCGGCCCAACGACTCCCAGAGCCGGTCGTGCGGCGCGCGAGGTCTGCTCTCATCACAAGAGGCTTTAGGGAGTGCTCAGGCAAGGGTCAGCCCGCAGCCTTCCTGGCAACACCCAGGGGAACCAGGCCACTCGCGTCTCTCGCCTTCATTTTCGACACGAGCGCCTGCGGAGGGCCACCACCCCCTCCGATTGTCAAGAGACCTCCGCACCGGCCTCTGACTTACTCTCAGAATGGACGGAAAGAGCCGGGTAAGCCTTTGAAAAGATTCGACCACGTGCCGAAAACTTTAGACTTCCGTGAGCTCTCCGGCTTGCACCGAGACCCGAAGTCGACGTGCTTAGCACCACGGGACCCCTTTCGCCTGCAGGTCCCGAGCCGCCTTTTATTTTTGTTACGAGTATCGTGTTCCCCAAACCTGGGTGACGAGCACCGCAGGGCGGCAGAGCCATCGCGCTTGTCCGGGTGGCAGAGGAGGACCAGACTATTCACAAATAGCGGCCCAACGACTCCCAGAGCCGGTCGTGCGGCAGGCGAGGTCTGCTCTCATCACAAGAGGCTTTAGGGAGTGCTCAGGCAACGGTCAGCCCGCAGCCTTCTTGGCAACACCCAAGGGAACCAGGCCACTCGCGTCTCTCGCCTTCATTTTGGACACGAGCGCCTGTGGAGGGACGGCCGGAGTCAACGTGGGGTTTGCCCGCCCTCCAATAGTGTCAAAAGACCGCCGCACAAGTCTCTGACTGACTCTTAGAACAGACAGAAAGAGTTTGTCAAATCTGTCAAAAAATTGACAAAGTGTCAAAAATTCGACTTCCAAGAGCTCTCCGGCATGCACTCATACCTGTCATTAAAGTGCTATGCCCGTGGAACCGTTTTTCGGATGCCTTTCAGAACGGTCCCGCGCCGCCATTTTGTTCTAAAAATCGTGTTCCCATATATCTCCGGGTACCCCGCCAACCTCACTGCGGAAAAACTACAAGTGGCACTGAATGGGTCTGAATTCCAAATTTGACTGCATCGGTCTGGAACTCGGTCCGGTCAAAACCGTTTGGATTTTTCTCGGTCCGGACTTCCGCGACAGACAAAGTTAAAGTTTTCGGGCTGCAGGCACAAAACGACAGCTGGCCATTTGCCGGGCTCAATTCACCCAATTCCTCCGGCACTTCGGAGCACATGTTCGGTGTAAGTTTGCGAATCTTTCCCGATGCTGCAGCATTTTCCTCCGCTGACACTTAGAATATTTTTCACACTTTGCTGAAAATTTTTCTAAGTGTTTTTTTCCAAGTTTTCCTGGTTACTGATTTCTTCTTTTTAAACATTTTTCTAAGTTTTTCTGGTTACTGATTTCTTCTTTTTAAACATTTTTCGCAGTTTGTCTGGTTACTGATTTCTTCTTTTTAAACATTTTTCGCCGTTTTTCTGGTTACTGATTTCTTCTTTTTAAACATTTTTCGCCGTTTTTCTGGTTACTGATTTCTTCTTTTTAAACATTTTTCTAAGTTTTTCTGGTTACTCATTTCTTCTTTTTAAACATTTTTCTAAGTTTTTCTGGTTACTGATTTCTTCTTTTTAAACATTTTTCTAAGTTTTTCTGGTTACTCATTTCTTCTTTTTAAACATTTTTCTAAGTTTTTCTGGTTACTGATTTCTTCTTTTTAAACATTTTTCGCCGTTTTTCTGGTTACTGATTTCTTCTTTTTAAACATTTTTCTAAGTTTTTCTGGTTACTCATTTCTTCTTTTTAAACATTTTTCGCCGTTTTTCTGGTTACTGATTTCTTCTTTTTAAACATTTTTCTAAGTTTTTCTGGTTACTGATTTCTTCTTTTTAAACATTTTTCTAAGTTTTCCTGGTTACTCATTTCTTCTTTTTAAACATTTTTCTAAGTTTTCCTGGTTACTCATTTCTTCTTTTTAAACATTTTTCTAAGTTTTCCTGGTTACTGATTTCTTCTTTTTAAACATTTTTCGCAGTTTTTCTGGTTACTGATTTCTTCTTTTTAAACATTTTTCTAAGTTTTTCTGGTTACTGATTTCTTCTTTTTAAACATTTTTCTAAGTTTTTCTGGTTACTCACTTCTTCTTTTTAAACATTTTTCTAAGTTTTTCTGGTTACTCACTTCTTCTTTTGAAACATTTTTCTAAGTTTTTCTGGTTACTGATTTCTTCTTTTTAAACATTTTTCTAAGTTTTTCTGGTTACTGATTTCTTCTTTTTAAACATTTTTCGCAGTTTGTCTGGTTACTGATTTCTTCTTTTTAAACATTTTTCGCCGTTTTTCTGGTTACTGATTTCTTCTTTTTAAACATTTTTCTAAGTTTTTCTGGTTACTCACTTCTTCTTTTTAAACATTTTTCTAAGTTTTTCTGGTTACTGATTTCTTCTTTTTAAACATTTTTCGCAGTTTTTCTGGTTACTGATTTCTTCTTTTTAAACATTTTTCTAAGTTTTCCTGGTTACTGATTTCTTCTTTTTAAACATTTTTCTAAGTTTTTCTGGTTACTGATTTCTTCTTTTTAAACATTTTTCTAAGTTTTTCTGGTTACTCATTTCTTCTTTTTAAACATTTTTCTAAGTTTTTCTGGTTACTCACTTCTTCTTTTTAAACATTTTTCTAAGTTTTTCTGGTTACTGATTTCTTCTTTTTAAACATTTTTCGCCGTTTTTCTGGTTACTGATTTCTTCTTTTTAAACATTTTTCGCAGTTTTTCTGGTTACTGATTTCTTCTTTTTAAACATTTTTCTAAGTTTTTCTGGTTACTCACTTCTTCTTTTATAACATTTTTCTAAGTTTTCCTGGTTACTGATTTCTTCTTTTTAAACATTTTTCTAAGTTTTCCTGGTTACTGATTTCTTCTTTTTAAACATTTTTCTAAGTTTTCCTGGTTACTGATTTCTTCTTTTTAAGCATTTTTCTAAGTTTTTCTGGTTACTCATTTCTTCTTTTTAAACATTTTTCGCCGTTTTTCTGGTTACTGATTTCTTCTTTTTAAACATTTTTCTAAGTTTTTCTGGTTACTGATTTCTTCTTTTTAAACATTTTTCTAAGTTTTCCTGGTTACTCATTTCTTCTTTTTAAACATTTTTCTAAGTTTTCCTGGTTACTCATTTCTTCTTTTTAAACATTTTTCTAAGTTTTCCTGGTTACTGATTTCTTCTTTTTAAACATTTTTCGCAGTTTTTCTGGTTACTGATTTCTTCTTTTTAAACATTTTTCTAAGTTTTTCTGGTTACTGATTTCTTCTTTTTAAACATTTTTCGCCGTTTTTCTGGTTACTGATTTCTTCTTTTTAAACATTTTTCTAAGTTTTTCTGGTTACTCATTTCTTCTTTTTAAACATTTTTCGCCGTTTTTCTGGTTACTGATTTCTTCTTTTTAAACATTTTTCTAAGTTTTTCTGGTTACTGATTTCTTCTTTTTAAACATTTTTCGCAGTTTGTCTGGTTACTGATTTCTTCTTTTTAAACATTTTTCGCCGTTTTTCTGGTTACTGATTTCTTCTTTTTAAACATTTTTCTAAGTTTTTCTGGTTACTCACTTCTTCTTTTTAAACATTTTTCTAAGTTTTTCTGGTTACTGATTTCTTCTTTTTAAACATTTTTCGCAGTTTTTCTGGTTACTGATTTCTTCTTTTTAAACATTTTTCTAAGTTTTCCTGGTTACTGATTTCTTCTTTTTAAACATTTTTCGCAGTTTTTCTGGTTACTGATTTCTTCTTTTTAAACATTTTTCTAAGTTTTTCTGGTTACTGATTTCTTCTTTTTAAACATTTTTCTAAGTTTTTCTGGTTACTCACTTCTTCTTTTTAAACATTTTTCTAAGTTTTCCTGGTTACTGATTTCTTCTTTTTAAACATTTTTCGCCGTTTTTCTGGTTACTGATTTCTTCTTTTTAAACATTTTTCGCAGTTTTTCTGGTTACTGATTTCTTCTTTTTAAACATTTTTCTAAGTTTTTCTGGTTACTCACTTCTTCTTTTATAACATTTTTCTAAGTTTTCCTGGTTACTGATTTCTTCTTTTTAAACATTTTTCTAAGTTTTCCTGGTTACTGATTTCTTCTTTTTAAACATTTTTCTAAGTTTTCCTGGTTACTGATTTCTTCTTTTTAAACATTTTTCTAAGTTTTTCTGGTTACTCATTTCTTCTTTTTAAACATTTTTCGCCGTTTTTCTGGTTACTGATTTCTTCTTTTTAAACATTTTCCTAAGTTTTCCTGGTTACTGATTTCTTCTTTTTAAACATTTTTCTAAGTTTTCCTGGTTACTCATTTCTTCTTTTTGATCATTTTTCTAAGTTTTCCTGGTTACTGATTTCTTCGTTTTGAACATTTTTCTAAGTTTTCCTGGTTACTCACTTCTTCTTTTCAAACATTTTTCTTCGTTTTTCTGTTTACTCATTTAGCACTTTCAGGCACTTTCCGATCATTTCCTCGTTCCCGATTTCACCCTTTAAAACGCTTTCGGGCATTTCCCTAAGTTTTGCGGTTCACTCGTTTGGGACTCACTGACACCTTCTCTAGCTTCCCTGCTCACTTTTTTCGTACTGTTGAGAAAATTCGAACCCTTTCCTTAACTATGCCGGTTACTGACTTCACCGCTTCAGACCCTTGTCCCCGTAATGAAAGATACCATTTCCCACCGTGGGAAATGCACGAAAATCGGACTGAACACGGGGGAGGCTCCCCCCTCGAAGGCGAGACCGTCGGCAGAACCGCCGGGTCAAACCCGGCTGAGCTACCCGGCTTACAAGTCTCAAAGTCGGTATGAGCAGTCACGTCCACCCCCATTCCCTTTTGGACCACTTCCCACGGTTCCAAATGCATGAAAATCGGCCTGTACACGGGGGAGGCACCCGCCTCGAAGACGAGACCGTCGGCAGAACCGCCGGGTCAAACCCGGCTGAGCTACCCGGCTCGGAAGCGCCAAAGTCGGGTTGAGCAGTCACATTCACTCCCATCCCCTTTTGGGCAACTTCCCACGGTTGGAAATGCACGGAAATCGGACTGAACACGGGGGAGGCTCCCCCCTCGAAGGCGAGACCGTCGGCAGAACCGCCGGATCAAACCCGGCTGAGCTACCCGGCTTACAAGTCTCAAAGTCGGTATGAGCAGACACGTCCACCCCCATTCCCTTTTGGACCACTTCCCACGGTTCGAAATGCATGAAAATCGGCCTGTATACGGGGGAGGCACCCGCCTCGAAGACGAGACCGTCGGCAGAACTGCCGGGTCAAACCCGGCCGGGCTACCCGGGTTAGAAGCCCTAGAGTCGGGTTGAGCAGTCACAATCACTCCCATCCCCTTTTGAACCTGTTCCCACCGTTGGAAATGCACGAAAATCGGCCTGTACACGGGGGAGGCTCCCCCCTCGAAGGCGAGACCGTCGGCAGAACCGCCGGGTCAAACCCGGCTGAGCTACCCGGCTTACAAGTCTCGAAGTCGGGTTGAGCAGTCACATTCACTCCCATCGACTTTTGGGCAACTTCCCACCGTTGCAAATGCATGAAAATCGGCCTGTACACGGGGGAGGCACCCGCCTCGAAGTCGAGACCGTCGGCAGAACCGCCGGGTCCAACCCGGCTGAGCTACCCGGCTTACAAGTCTCAAAGCCGGGTTGGGCAGTCACGTTCACCCCCATTCCCTTTTGGATCACTTCCCACGGTTCGAAATGCACGAAAACCGGCCTGTACACGGGGGAGGGTCCGCCCTCGAAGGCGAGACCGTCGGCAGAACCGCCGGGTCAAACCTGGCTGAGCTACCCGGCTTACAAGTCTCAAAGTCGGGTTGAGCAGTCACGTTCACTCCCATCGACATTTAGACCACTTCCCACGGTTCGAAATGCACGAAAATCGGCCTGTACACGGGGGAGGCACCCGCCTCGAAGGCGAGACCGACGGCAGAACCGCCGGGTCAAACCCGGCCGAGCTACCCGGCTTAAAAGTCTCAAAGTCGGTATGAGCAGTCACATTCACCCCCATTCCCTTTTGGACCACTTCCCACGGTTGGAAATGCATGAAAATCGGCCTGGACACGGGGGAGGCTCCCCCCTCGATGACGAGACCGTCGGCAGAACCGCCGGAACAAACCCGGCTGAGCTACCCGGCTTACAAGTCTCAAAGTCGGTATGAGCAGACACGTCCACCCCCATTCCCTTTTGGACCACTTCCCACCGTTGGAAATGCACGAAAATCGGCCTGTGCACGGGGGAGGCACCGGCCTCGAAGACGAGACCGTCGGCAGAACCGCCGGGTCAAACCCGGCTGAGCTACCCGGCTTACAAGTCTCAAAGTCGGGTTGAGCAGTCACATTCACTCCCATCGACTTTTGGGCAACTTCCCACGGTTCGAAATGCACAAGATTCGGCCTGAACACGGGGGACGCTCCCCCCTCGAAGGCGAGACCGTCGGCAGACCCGCCGGGTCAAACCCGGCTGAGCTACCCGGCTCGGAAGCGCCAAAGTCGGTATGAGCAGTCACGTTCACTCCCATCCCCTTTTGGACCGCTTCCCACGGTACGAAATGCATGAAAATCGGCCTGTACACGGGGGAGGCACCCGCCTCGAAGACGAGACCGTCGGCAGAACCGCCGGGTCAAACCCGGCTGAGCTACCCGGCTTACAAGTCTCAAAGTCGGGTTGAGCAGTCACATTCACTCCCATCGACTTTTGGGCAACTTCCCACGGTTCGAAATGCACAAAATTCGGCCTGAACACGGGGGACGCTCCCCCCTCGAAGGCGAGACCGTCGGCAGAACCGCCGGGTCAAACCCGGCTGAGCTACCCGGCTTAAAAGTCTCAAAGTCGGTATGAGCAGTCACATTCACCCCCATTCCCTTTTGGACCACTTCCCACGGTTGGAAATGCATGAAAATCGGCCTGGACACGGGGGAGGCTCCCCCCTCGATGACGAGACCGTCGGCAGAACCGCCGGAACAAACCCGGCTGAGCTACCCGGCTTACAAGTCTCAAAGTCGGTATGAGCAGACACGTCCACCCCCATTCCCTTTTGGACCACTTCCCACCGTTGGAAATGCACGAAAATCGGCCTGTACACGGGGGAGGCACCGGCCTCGAAGACGAGACCGTCGGCAGAACCGCCGGATCAAACCCGGCCGAGCTACCCGGGTTAGAAGCCTCAGAGTCGGGTTGAGCAGTCACGTCCACCCCCATTCCCTTTTGGACCACTTCCCACGGTTCGAAATGCACGAAAATCGGCCTGTACACGGGGGAGGGAGCCGCCTCGAAGACGAGACCGTCGGCAGAACCGCCGGTTCAAACCCGGCTGAGCTACCAGGCTCGGAAGCGCCAAAGTCGGGTTGAGCAGTCACATTCACTCCCATCCCCTTTTGGGCAACTTCCCACCGTTGCAAATGCATGAAAATCGGCCTGTACACGGGGGAGGGAGCCGCCTCGAAGACGAGACCGTCGGCAGAACCGCCGGATCAAACCCGGCTGAGCTACCAGGCTCGGAAGCGCCAAAGTCGGTATGAGCAGTCACATTCACTCCCATCCCCTTTTGGGCCACTTCCCACGGTTCGAAATGCACGAAAATCGGACTGAACACGGGGGAGGCTCCCCCCTCCAAAACGAGACCATCGGCAGAATCGACGGGTCAAACCCGGCCGAGCTACCCGGGTTAGAAGCCTCAAAGTCGGGTTGAGCAGTCACGTCCACCCCCATCCCCTTTTGGACCACTTCCCACGGTTCGAAATGCACGAAAATCGGCCTGTACACGGGGGAGGCGCCCCTCTCGAAGGCGAGACCGACGGCAGAACCGCCGGGTCAAACCCGGCCGAGCTACCCGGGTTAGAAGCCTCAGAGTCGGGTTGAGCAGTCACATTCACCCCCATCCCCTTATGAACCTCTTCCCACCGTTGGAAATGCACGAAAATCGGCCTGTACACGGGGGAGGCCCCCCTCTCGAAGACGAGACCGTCGGCAGACCCGCCGGATCAAACCCGGCCGAGCTACACGGCTTACAAGTCTCGATGTCGGTATGAGCAGTCACGTCCACCCCCATTCCCTTTTGGACCACTTCCCACGGTACGAAATGCATGAAAATCGGCCTGTACACGGGGGAGGCACCCGCCTCGAAGACGAGACCGTCGGCAGAACCGCCGGGTCAAACCCGGCTGAGCTACCCGGCTCGGAAGCGCCAAAGTCGGGTTGAGCAGTCACATTCACTCCCATCCCCTTTTGGGCCACTTCCCACGGTTCGAAATGCATGAAAATCGGCCTGTACACGGGGGACGCTCCCCCCTCGAAGGCGAGGCCGTCGGCAGAACCGCCGGGTCAAACCCGGCTGAGCTACCCGGGTTAGATGCCTCAAAGTCGGGTTGAGCAGTCACATTCACCCCCATCCCCTTTCGGCCCCCTTCCCACGGTTGGAAATGCATGAAAATCGGCCTGTACACGGTGGGCGCTCCCCCCTCGAAGGTGAGACCTTCGGCAGAACCGCCGGGTCAAATCCTGCCGAGCTACCCGCGTTAGAGGTCTCAATGTCGGCTTCAGCAGTCACATTCAATCCCATTCCCGTTTGGACCTCTTCCCGCCGATGGAAATGCACAAAATTCGGCCTGAACACGCGGGACGCTCCCCCCTCGAAGGCGAGACCGTCGCCAGAACCGCCGGGTCAAATCCGGCTGAGCTACCCGCGTTACAGGTCTCAAAGTCGGGTTGAGCAGTCACGTTCACCCCCATCCCCTTTCGGACCCCTTCCCACGGTTGGAAATGCATGAAAATCGGCCTGTA
>NW_027310211.1:47500-50000 GCF_047496795.1 Chiloscyllium punctatum | reverse complement strand
CCGAGAGACGGACCCAATGCGGACGTGCAGAGCTTAGGCAGACCCCCCACTGGAGGCTCAACACTTCGTGGCAGCTCCGTGTCCCAGAGACCAGGAGGGTTGGCACACACACACAGTGTGAACCACCGACAGCCATTCTGGGACCGGTGACAGCCGTGCTGGCCCCACTGCCACGACACAGACGGACGCCAGGCCGCGCTCCCCGGCGGGGGGGATGGCGTCGAGCCTGACGAACGGAATGTGCAGGGTGGGGGGGAAAGGCCAAGCGCTCCGACGCCGGAGGGCTCCGGAGTCTGAACTTAGGGGGACAAAGAGGACGGGTCCTCTGCGACACCCCAGCCGCGCTCTCGCCAGCCAAGGCGAGTGCGATTGATTGCCAAACGACCCTCAGACAGGCGTGGCCCCGGGAAGAACCCGGGGCCGCAAAGTGCGTTCAAAGTGTCGATGATCAATGTGTCCTGCAATTCACATTAATTCTCGCAGCTAGCTGCGTTCGTCATCGACGCACGAGCCGAGTGATCCACCGTCAAGAGTTGTCTGAGTTTGTTTTAGGTCTCTCCCTCGCCAGAGGAAAGCGACCCGGACCGCACATACGCTCCCCACCTTGAGCTACAGCCACCTGCACGCCGGCGTGCGGGCGGAGCAGGGTGGCGTGAAGCGATGGGGAGCACCATCCTGGTGCGGCCCGCAGAAACATACGTCTATTGGGGGGAGGAGGACAGGGCGCCCAAGAGGCGATGCGTGCCCCAACGCACCGCAGCGACGGAGGCAGGATCACCGCCACCATGTCGCCCGCCTAGTATCACGAGGCGTGCAGCAGCTTTGCCCTAGGAAAAGCAGAGGCGGGAACGGGCACCGGCCATCGGTTCGGCAGCGTCACTGACGCGTGCACGTGGCGGCGTGTCGGCGAGCGGACTTCCTGCGAGGAGGCGGGGGCGGCACTCGCCCGAGCAGACGCCCGCCCGGCCCAGCCACCGCCGAGGTGGACTGGGAGTCGCGGCAACGGCTCGTCATACTCGTTCCCACACTCACAGCGCAGCTTGCCCGCAAGCCACCGACCACCGATCGACGCCAGGCGCCCCGACCGAGAGCGGGATCGCTCGTTCGCCCTGCTGGCAGTTCGCTGGGGATCACTACTGCACGGAGCTCGGAGACCGACGGGCGGCAACTCGAGAGTCTTTAAACCACCACCCCCATCCCGCAAGTGCAAAGAGGCTGTATACGCACAGACGGGTGAGGGGAATAGGTACCCCGTCGGGTTTGAAGGGAGCGTGACTAGATAGCAACGATGTAAACCCAGCCGATTTGGGAGCGAAAGACCGGCGCCTGCATCACCGGCTTCGTTTCCCGTGGCTGGAGAGTACACCGAAACCCTCCGTCTGTCGCGAGCTCCCGACGACGCGGTGCCGCCAAGCAGCAGGGCCGGACCTGGTGTGGCTCCCCTCGTCGATCACAGACCGGTCGGCACTACTGACGAGACGGTGGAACGGGCTTCGCCCCTTGTGACGAAGGGTGATGCGAACCCGCCCGCCCGCGTGCGTTCGGGGTGGACTCGGCAAACGGAGATTTGAAATCGGAAAGTGTCCTCCTGCCCCGCGCAGGTAGGCGCCCAACAGTTGTGGGGGGTTTGGCGGTGACCACGGCTGCAGGGCCTGCTACCCCGACGAGCTCTCCTGCTGGCCCCGAAACCACCCTCGCGAGACAAGTTGAAACGGAAACGGGCGTACCCCCAAGCCGACGATCCTTTCTTATTTGTTACTTTTTTTTTTCACTTGCTCGAGTTGTGGCGATTTGGCGGTGACCACGGCTGCAGGGCCTGCTACCCCGACGAGCTCTCCTGCTGGCCCCGAAACCACCCTCGCGAGACAAGTTGAAACGGAAACGGGCGTACCCCCAAGCCGACAGAGATCCTTTCTTATTTGTTACTTTTTTTTTTCACTTGCTCGAGTTGTGGGGGTTTGGCGGTGACCACGGCTGCAGGGCCTGCTACCCCGACGAGCTCTCCTGCTGGCCCCGAAACCACCCTCGCGAGACAAGTTGAAACGGAAACGGGCGTACCCCCAAGCCGACGATCCTTTCTTATTTGTTACTTTTTTTTTCACTTGCTCGAGTTGTGGGGGTTTGGCGGTGACCACGGCTGCAGGGCCTGCTACCCCGACGAGCTCTCCTGCTGGCCCCGAAACCACCCTCGCGAGACAAGTTGAAACGGAAACGGGCGTACCCCCAAGCCGACGATCCTTTCTTATTTGTTACTTTTTTTTTTTCACTTGCTCGAGTTGTGGGGGTTTGGCGGTGACCACGGCTGCAGGGCCTGCTACCCCGACGAGCTCTCCTGCTGGCCCCGAAACCACCCTCGCGAGACAAGTTGAAACGGAAACGGGCGTACCCCCAAGCCGACAGAGATGCTTTCGCTCCTGTTACTTTTTTTTCACTTGCTCGAGTTGTGGGGGTTTGGCGGTGACCACGGCTGCAGGGCCTGCTACCCCGACGAGCTCTCCTG
>NW_027310211.1:30000-42500 GCF_047496795.1 Chiloscyllium punctatum | reverse complement strand
CTGACTGACTCTCAGAATGGACGGAAAGAGCCGGGTAAGCCTTTCAAAAGATTCGACCACGTGCCGAAAACTTTAGACTTCCGTGAGCTCTCCGGCTTGCACCGAGACCCGAAGTCGACGTGCGAAGCACCACGGGACCCCTTTCGCCTGCAGGTCCCGAGCCGCCTTTATTTGCTGTTACGAGCATCGTGTGCCCCATACCTGCGTGACGAGCACCGCAGGGCGGCAGAGCCATCGCACTTGGCCGGGTGGCAGAGGAGGACCCGACTATTCACAGATAGCGGCCCAACGACTCCCAGAGCCGGTCGTGCGGCGCGCGAGGTCTGCTCTCTTCACAAGAGGCTTTATTAGGGAGTGCTAAGGCAAGGTTCTGTGCCCTCCACCCTCATCGCAACACCCATGGGAGCCTCCGGTCGTCAATAGACCGCCGCACCGGCCTCTGACTGACTCTCAGAATGGACGGAAAGAGCCGGGTAAGCCTTTCAAAAGATTCGACCACGTGCCGAAAACTTTAGACTTCCGTGAGCTCTCCGGCTTGCACCGAGACCCGAAGTCGACGTGCGAAGCACCACGGGACCCCTTTCGCCTGCAGGTCCCGAGCCGCCTTTATTTGCTGTTACGAGCATCGTGTGCCCCATACCTGCGTGACGAGCACCGCAGGGCGGCAGAGCCATCGCACTTGGCCGGGTGGCAGAGGAGGACCCGACTATTCACAGATAGCGGCCCAACGACTCCCAGAGCCGGTCGTGCGGCGCGCGAGGTCTGCTCTCTTCACAAGAGGCTTTATTAGGGAGTGCTAAGGCAAGGTTCTGTGCCCTCCACCCTCATCGCAACACCCATGGGAGCCTCCGGTCGTCAATAGACCGCCGCACCGGCCTCTGACTGACTCTCAGAATGGACGGAAAGAGCCGGGTAAGCCTTTCAAAAGATTCGACCACGTGCCGAAAACTTTAGACTTCCGTGAGCTCTCCGGCTTGCACCGAGACCCGAAGTCGACGTGCGAAGCACCACGGGACCCCTTTCGCCTGCAGGTCCCGAGCCGCCTTTATTTGCTGTTACGAGCATCGTGTGCCCCATACCTGCGTGACGAGCACCGCAGGGCGGCAGAGCCATCGCACTTGGCCGGGTGGCAGAGGAGGACCCGACTATTCACAGATAGCGGCCCAACGACTCCCAGAGCCGGTCGTGCGGCGCGCGAGGTCTGCTCTCTTCACAAGAGGCTTTATTAGGGAGTGCTAAGGCAAGGTTCTGTGCCCTCCACCCTCATCGCAACACCCATGGGAGCCTCCGGTCGTCAATAGACCGCCGCACCGGCCTCTGACTGACTCTCAGAATGGACGGAAAGAGCCGGGTAAGCCTTTCAAAAGATTCGACCACGTGCCGAAAACTTTAGACTTCCGTGAGCTCTCCGGCTTGCACCGAGACCCGAAGTCGACGTGCGAAGCACCACGGGACCCCTTTCGCCTGCAGGTCCCGAGCCGCCTTTATTTGCTGTTACGAGCATCGTGTGCCCCATACCTGCGTGACGAGCACCGCAGGGCGGCAGAGCCATCGCACTTGGCCGGGTGGCAGAGGAGGACCCGACTATTCACAGATAGCGGCCCAACGACTCCCAGAGCCGGTCGTGCGGCGCGCGAGGTCTGCTCTCTTCACAAGAGGCTTTATTAGGGAGTGCTAAGGCAAGGTTCTGTGCCCTCCACCCTCATCGCAACACCCATGGGAGCCTCCGGTCGTCAATAGACCGCCGCACCGGCCTCTGACTGACTCTCAGAATGGACGGAAAGAGCCGGGTAAGCCTTTCAACAGATTCGACCACGTGCCGAAAACTTTAGACTTCCGTGAGCTCTCCGGCTTGCACCGAGACCCGAAGTCGACGTGCGAAGCACCACGGGACCCCTTTCGCCTGCAGGTCCCGAGCCGCCTTTATTTGCTGTTACGAGCATCGTGTGCCCCATACCTGCGTGACGAGCACCGCAGGGCGGCAGAGCCATCGCACTTGGCCGGGTGGCAGAGGAGGACCCGACTATTCACAGATAGCGGCCCAACGACTCCCAGAGCCGGTCGTGCGGCGCGCGAGGTCTGCTCTCATCACAAGAGGCTTTAGGGAGTGCTCAGGCAAGGGTCAGCCCGCAGCCTTCCTGGCAACACCCAGGGGAACCAGGCCACTCGCGTCTCTCGCCTTCATTTTCGACACGAGCGCCTGCGGAGGGCCACCACCCCCTCCGATTGTCAAGAGACCTCCGCACCGGCCTCTGACTTACTCTCAGAATGGACGGAAAGAGCCGGGTAAGCCTTTGAAAAGATTCGACCACGTGCCGAAAACTTTAGACTTCCGTGAGCTCTCCGGCTTGCACCGAGACCCGAAGTCGACGTGCTTAGCACCACGGGACCCCTTTCGCCTGCAGGTCCCGAGCCGCCTTTTATTTTTGTTACGAGTATCGTGTTCCCCAAACCTGGGTGACGAGCACCGCAGGGCGGCAGAGCCATCGCGCTTGTCCGGGTGGCAGAGGAGGACCAGACTATTCACAAATAGCGGCCCAACGACTCCCAGAGCCGGTCGTGCGGCAGGCGAGGTCTGCTCTCATCACAAGAGGCTTTAGGGAGTGCTCAGGCAACGGTCAGCCCGCAGCCTTCTTGGCAACACCCAAGGGAACCAGGCCACTCGCGTCTCTCGCCTTCATTTTGGACACGAGCGCCTGTGGAGGGACGGCCGGAGTCAACGTGGGGTTTGCCCGCCCTCCAATAGTGTCAAAAGACCGCCGCACAAGTCTCTGACTGACTCTTAGAACAGACAGAAAGAGTTTGTCAAATCTGTCAAAAAATTGACAAAGTGTCAAAAATTCGACTTCCAAGAGCTCTCCGGCATGCACTCATACCTGTCATTAAAGTGCTATGCCCGTGGAACCGTTTTTCGGATGCCTTTCAGAACGGTCCCGCGCCGCCATTTTGTTCTAAAAATCGTGTTCCCATATATCTCCGGGTACCCCGCCAACCTCACTGCGGAAAAACTACAAGTGGCACTGAATGGGTCTGAATTCCAAATTTGACTGCATCGGTCTGGAACTCGGTCCGGTCAAAACCGTTTGGATTTTTCTCGGTCCGGACTTCCGCGACAGACAAAGTTAAAGTTTTCGGGCTGCAGGCACAAAACGACAGCTGGCCATTTGCCGGGCTCAATTCACCCAATTCCTCCGGCACTTCGGAGCACATGTTCGGTGTAAGTTTGCGAATCTTTCCCGATGCTGCAGCATTTTCCTCCGCTGACACTTAGAATATTTTTCACACTTTGCTGAAAATTTTTCTAAGTGTTTTTTTCCAAGTTTTCCTGGTTACTGATTTCTTCTTTTTAAACATTTTTCTAAGTTTTTCTGGTTACTGATTTCTTCTTTTTAAACATTTTTCGCAGTTTGTCTGGTTACTGATTTCTTCTTTTTAAACATTTTTCGCCGTTTTTCTGGTTACTGATTTCTTCTTTTTAAACATTTTTCGCCGTTTTTCTGGTTACTGATTTCTTCTTTTTAAACATTTTTCTAAGTTTTTCTGGTTACTCATTTCTTCTTTTTAAACATTTTTCTAAGTTTTTCTGGTTACTGATTTCTTCTTTTTAAACATTTTTCTAAGTTTTTCTGGTTACTCATTTCTTCTTTTTAAACATTTTTCTAAGTTTTTCTGGTTACTGATTTCTTCTTTTTAAACATTTTTCGCCGTTTTTCTGGTTACTGATTTCTTCTTTTTAAACATTTTTCTAAGTTTTTCTGGTTACTCATTTCTTCTTTTTAAACATTTTTCGCCGTTTTTCTGGTTACTGATTTCTTCTTTTTAAACATTTTTCTAAGTTTTTCTGGTTACTGATTTCTTCTTTTTAAACATTTTTCTAAGTTTTCCTGGTTACTCATTTCTTCTTTTTAAACATTTTTCTAAGTTTTCCTGGTTACTCATTTCTTCTTTTTAAACATTTTTCTAAGTTTTCCTGGTTACTGATTTCTTCTTTTTAAACATTTTTCGCAGTTTTTCTGGTTACTGATTTCTTCTTTTTAAACATTTTTCTAAGTTTTTCTGGTTACTGATTTCTTCTTTTTAAACATTTTTCTAAGTTTTTCTGGTTACTCACTTCTTCTTTTTAAACATTTTTCTAAGTTTTTCTGGTTACTCACTTCTTCTTTTGAAACATTTTTCTAAGTTTTTCTGGTTACTGATTTCTTCTTTTTAAACATTTTTCTAAGTTTTTCTGGTTACTGATTTCTTCTTTTTAAACATTTTTCGCAGTTTGTCTGGTTACTGATTTCTTCTTTTTAAACATTTTTCGCCGTTTTTCTGGTTACTGATTTCTTCTTTTTAAACATTTTTCTAAGTTTTTCTGGTTACTCACTTCTTCTTTTTAAACATTTTTCTAAGTTTTTCTGGTTACTGATTTCTTCTTTTTAAACATTTTTCGCAGTTTTTCTGGTTACTGATTTCTTCTTTTTAAACATTTTTCTAAGTTTTCCTGGTTACTGATTTCTTCTTTTTAAACATTTTTCTAAGTTTTTCTGGTTACTGATTTCTTCTTTTTAAACATTTTTCTAAGTTTTTCTGGTTACTCATTTCTTCTTTTTAAACATTTTTCTAAGTTTTTCTGGTTACTCACTTCTTCTTTTTAAACATTTTTCTAAGTTTTTCTGGTTACTGATTTCTTCTTTTTAAACATTTTTCGCCGTTTTTCTGGTTACTGATTTCTTCTTTTTAAACATTTTTCGCAGTTTTTCTGGTTACTGATTTCTTCTTTTTAAACATTTTTCTAAGTTTTTCTGGTTACTCACTTCTTCTTTTATAACATTTTTCTAAGTTTTCCTGGTTACTGATTTCTTCTTTTTAAACATTTTTCTAAGTTTTCCTGGTTACTGATTTCTTCTTTTTAAACATTTTTCTAAGTTTTCCTGGTTACTGATTTCTTCTTTTTAAGCATTTTTCTAAGTTTTTCTGGTTACTCATTTCTTCTTTTTAAACATTTTTCGCCGTTTTTCTGGTTACTGATTTCTTCTTTTTAAACATTTTTCTAAGTTTTTCTGGTTACTGATTTCTTCTTTTTAAACATTTTTCTAAGTTTTCCTGGTTACTCATTTCTTCTTTTTAAACATTTTTCTAAGTTTTCCTGGTTACTCATTTCTTCTTTTTAAACATTTTTCTAAGTTTTCCTGGTTACTGATTTCTTCTTTTTAAACATTTTTCGCAGTTTTTCTGGTTACTGATTTCTTCTTTTTAAACATTTTTCTAAGTTTTTCTGGTTACTGATTTCTTCTTTTTAAACATTTTTCGCCGTTTTTCTGGTTACTGATTTCTTCTTTTTAAACATTTTTCTAAGTTTTTCTGGTTACTCATTTCTTCTTTTTAAACATTTTTCGCCGTTTTTCTGGTTACTGATTTCTTCTTTTTAAACATTTTTCTAAGTTTTTCTGGTTACTGATTTCTTCTTTTTAAACATTTTTCGCAGTTTGTCTGGTTACTGATTTCTTCTTTTTAAACATTTTTCGCCGTTTTTCTGGTTACTGATTTCTTCTTTTTAAACATTTTTCTAAGTTTTTCTGGTTACTCACTTCTTCTTTTTAAACATTTTTCTAAGTTTTTCTGGTTACTGATTTCTTCTTTTTAAACATTTTTCGCAGTTTTTCTGGTTACTGATTTCTTCTTTTTAAACATTTTTCTAAGTTTTCCTGGTTACTGATTTCTTCTTTTTAAACATTTTTCTAAGTTTTTCTGGTTACTGATTTCTTCTTTTTAAACATTTTTCTAAGTTTTTCTGGTTACTCATTTCTTCTTTTTAAACATTTTTCTAAGTTTTTCTGGTTACTCACTTCTTCTTTTTAAACATTTTTCTAAGTTTTTCTGGTTACTGATTTCTTCTTTTTAAACATTTTTCGCCGTTTTTCTGGTTACTGATTTCTTCTTTTTAAACATTTTTCGCAGTTTTTCTGGTTACTGATTTCTTCTTTTTAAACATTTTTCTAAGTTTTTCTGGTTACTCACTTCTTCTTTTATAACATTTTTCTAAGTTTTCCTGGTTACTGATTTCTTCTTTTTAAACATTTTTCTAAGTTTTCCTGGTTACTGATTTCTTCTTTTTAAACATTTTTCTAAGTTTTCCTGGTTACTGATTTCTTCTTTTTAAACATTTTTCTAAGTTTTTCTGGTTACTCATTTCTTCTTTTTAAACATTTTTCGCCGTTTTTCTGGTTACTGATTTCTTCTTTTTAAACATTTTCCTAAGTTTTCCTGGTTACTGATTTCTTCTTTTTAAACATTTTTCTAAGTTTTCCTGGTTACTCATTTCTTCTTTTTGATCATTTTTCTAAGTTTTCCTGGTTACTGATTTCTTCGTTTTGAACATTTTTCTAAGTTTTCCTGGTTACTCACTTCTTCTTTTCAAACATTTTTCTTCGTTTTTCTGTTTACTCATTTAGCACTTTCAGGCACTTTCCGATCATTTCCTCGTTCCCGATTTCACCCTTTAAAACGCTTTCGGGCATTTCCCTAAGTTTTGCGGTTCACTCGTTTGGGACTCACTGACACCTTCTCTAGCTTCCCTGCTCACTTTTTTCGTACTGTTGAGAAAATTCGAACCCTTTCCTTAACTATGCCGGTTACTGACTTCACCGCTTCAGACCCTTGTCCCCGTAATGAAAGATACCATTTCCCACCGTGGGAAATGCACGAAAATCGGACTGAACACGGGGGAGGCTCCCCCCTCGAAGGCGAGACCGTCGGCAGAACCGCCGGGTCAAACCCGGCTGAGCTACCCGGCTTACAAGTCTCAAAGTCGGTATGAGCAGTCACGTCCACCCCCATTCCCTTTTGGACCACTTCCCACGGTTCCAAATGCATGAAAATCGGCCTGTACACGGGGGAGGCACCCGCCTCGAAGACGAGACCGTCGGCAGAACCGCCGGGTCAAACCCGGCTGAGCTACCCGGCTCGGAAGCGCCAAAGTCGGGTTGAGCAGTCACATTCACTCCCATCCCCTTTTGGGCAACTTCCCACGGTTGGAAATGCACGGAAATCGGACTGAACACGGGGGAGGCTCCCCCCTCGAAGGCGAGACCGTCGGCAGAACCGCCGGATCAAACCCGGCTGAGCTACCCGGCTTACAAGTCTCAAAGTCGGTATGAGCAGACACGTCCACCCCCATTCCCTTTTGGACCACTTCCCACGGTTCGAAATGCATGAAAATCGGCCTGTATACGGGGGAGGCACCCGCCTCGAAGACGAGACCGTCGGCAGAACTGCCGGGTCAAACCCGGCCGGGCTACCCGGGTTAGAAGCCCTAGAGTCGGGTTGAGCAGTCACAATCACTCCCATCCCCTTTTGAACCTGTTCCCACCGTTGGAAATGCACGAAAATCGGCCTGTACACGGGGGAGGCTCCCCCCTCGAAGGCGAGACCGTCGGCAGAACCGCCGGGTCAAACCCGGCTGAGCTACCCGGCTTACAAGTCTCGAAGTCGGGTTGAGCAGTCACATTCACTCCCATCGACTTTTGGGCAACTTCCCACCGTTGCAAATGCATGAAAATCGGCCTGTACACGGGGGAGGCACCCGCCTCGAAGTCGAGACCGTCGGCAGAACCGCCGGGTCCAACCCGGCTGAGCTACCCGGCTTACAAGTCTCAAAGCCGGGTTGGGCAGTCACGTTCACCCCCATTCCCTTTTGGATCACTTCCCACGGTTCGAAATGCACGAAAACCGGCCTGTACACGGGGGAGGGTCCGCCCTCGAAGGCGAGACCGTCGGCAGAACCGCCGGGTCAAACCTGGCTGAGCTACCCGGCTTACAAGTCTCAAAGTCGGGTTGAGCAGTCACGTTCACTCCCATCGACATTTAGACCACTTCCCACGGTTCGAAATGCACGAAAATCGGCCTGTACACGGGGGAGGCACCCGCCTCGAAGGCGAGACCGACGGCAGAACCGCCGGGTCAAACCCGGCCGAGCTACCCGGCTTAAAAGTCTCAAAGTCGGTATGAGCAGTCACATTCACCCCCATTCCCTTTTGGACCACTTCCCACGGTTGGAAATGCATGAAAATCGGCCTGGACACGGGGGAGGCTCCCCCCTCGATGACGAGACCGTCGGCAGAACCGCCGGAACAAACCCGGCTGAGCTACCCGGCTTACAAGTCTCAAAGTCGGTATGAGCAGACACGTCCACCCCCATTCCCTTTTGGACCACTTCCCACCGTTGGAAATGCACGAAAATCGGCCTGTGCACGGGGGAGGCACCGGCCTCGAAGACGAGACCGTCGGCAGAACCGCCGGGTCAAACCCGGCTGAGCTACCCGGCTTACAAGTCTCAAAGTCGGGTTGAGCAGTCACATTCACTCCCATCGACTTTTGGGCAACTTCCCACGGTTCGAAATGCACAAGATTCGGCCTGAACACGGGGGACGCTCCCCCCTCGAAGGCGAGACCGTCGGCAGACCCGCCGGGTCAAACCCGGCTGAGCTACCCGGCTCGGAAGCGCCAAAGTCGGTATGAGCAGTCACGTTCACTCCCATCCCCTTTTGGACCGCTTCCCACGGTACGAAATGCATGAAAATCGGCCTGTACACGGGGGAGGCACCCGCCTCGAAGACGAGACCGTCGGCAGAACCGCCGGGTCAAACCCGGCTGAGCTACCCGGCTTACAAGTCTCAAAGTCGGGTTGAGCAGTCACATTCACTCCCATCGACTTTTGGGCAACTTCCCACGGTTCGAAATGCACAAAATTCGGCCTGAACACGGGGGACGCTCCCCCCTCGAAGGCGAGACCGTCGGCAGAACCGCCGGGTCAAACCCGGCTGAGCTACCCGGCTTAAAAGTCTCAAAGTCGGTATGAGCAGTCACATTCACCCCCATTCCCTTTTGGACCACTTCCCACGGTTGGAAATGCATGAAAATCGGCCTGGACACGGGGGAGGCTCCCCCCTCGATGACGAGACCGTCGGCAGAACCGCCGGAACAAACCCGGCTGAGCTACCCGGCTTACAAGTCTCAAAGTCGGTATGAGCAGACACGTCCACCCCCATTCCCTTTTGGACCACTTCCCACCGTTGGAAATGCACGAAAATCGGCCTGTACACGGGGGAGGCACCGGCCTCGAAGACGAGACCGTCGGCAGAACCGCCGGATCAAACCCGGCCGAGCTACCCGGGTTAGAAGCCTCAGAGTCGGGTTGAGCAGTCACGTCCACCCCCATTCCCTTTTGGACCACTTCCCACGGTTCGAAATGCACGAAAATCGGCCTGTACACGGGGGAGGGAGCCGCCTCGAAGACGAGACCGTCGGCAGAACCGCCGGTTCAAACCCGGCTGAGCTACCAGGCTCGGAAGCGCCAAAGTCGGGTTGAGCAGTCACATTCACTCCCATCCCCTTTTGGGCAACTTCCCACCGTTGCAAATGCATGAAAATCGGCCTGTACACGGGGGAGGGAGCCGCCTCGAAGACGAGACCGTCGGCAGAACCGCCGGATCAAACCCGGCTGAGCTACCAGGCTCGGAAGCGCCAAAGTCGGTATGAGCAGTCACATTCACTCCCATCCCCTTTTGGGCCACTTCCCACGGTTCGAAATGCACGAAAATCGGACTGAACACGGGGGAGGCTCCCCCCTCCAAAACGAGACCATCGGCAGAATCGACGGGTCAAACCCGGCCGAGCTACCCGGGTTAGAAGCCTCAAAGTCGGGTTGAGCAGTCACGTCCACCCCCATCCCCTTTTGGACCACTTCCCACGGTTCGAAATGCACGAAAATCGGCCTGTACACGGGGGAGGCGCCCCTCTCGAAGGCGAGACCGACGGCAGAACCGCCGGGTCAAACCCGGCCGAGCTACCCGGGTTAGAAGCCTCAGAGTCGGGTTGAGCAGTCACATTCACCCCCATCCCCTTATGAACCTCTTCCCACCGTTGGAAATGCACGAAAATCGGCCTGTACACGGGGGAGGCCCCCCTCTCGAAGACGAGACCGTCGGCAGACCCGCCGGATCAAACCCGGCCGAGCTACACGGCTTACAAGTCTCGATGTCGGTATGAGCAGTCACGTCCACCCCCATTCCCTTTTGGACCACTTCCCACGGTACGAAATGCATGAAAATCGGCCTGTACACGGGGGAGGCACCCGCCTCGAAGACGAGACCGTCGGCAGAACCGCCGGGTCAAACCCGGCTGAGCTACCCGGCTCGGAAGCGCCAAAGTCGGGTTGAGCAGTCACATTCACTCCCATCCCCTTTTGGGCCACTTCCCACGGTTCGAAATGCATGAAAATCGGCCTGTACACGGGGGACGCTCCCCCCTCGAAGGCGAGGCCGTCGGCAGAACCGCCGGGTCAAACCCGGCTGAGCTACCCGGGTTAGATGCCTCAAAGTCGGGTTGAGCAGTCACATTCACCCCCATCCCCTTTCGGCCCCCTTCCCACGGTTGGAAATGCATGAAAATCGGCCTGTACACGGTGGGCGCTCCCCCCTCGAAGGTGAGACCTTCGGCAGAACCGCCGGGTCAAATCCTGCCGAGCTACCCGCGTTAGAGGTCTCAATGTCGGCTTCAGCAGTCACATTCAATCCCATTCCCGTTTGGACCTCTTCCCGCCGATGGAAATGCACAAAATTCGGCCTGAACACGCGGGACGCTCCCCCCTCGAAGGCGAGACCGTCGCCAGAACCGCCGGGTCAAATCCGGCTGAGCTACCCGCGTTACAGGTCTCAAAGTCGGGTTGAGCAGTCACGTTCACCCCCATCCCCTTTCGGACCCCTTCCCACGGTTGGAAATGCATGAAAATCGGCCTGTACACGGTGGGCGCTCCCCCCTCGAAGGTGAGACCTTCGGCAGAACCGCCGAGTCAAATCCGGCCGAGCTACCCGCGTTAGAGGTCTCAATGTCGGCTTCAGCAGTCACATTCAATCCCATTCCCGTTTGGACCTCTTCCCGCCGATGGAAATGCACAAAATTCGGCCTGAACACGCGGGACGCTCCCCCCTCGAAGGTGAGACCTTCGGCAGAACCGCCGGGTCAAATCCGGCCGAGCTACCCGCGTTAGAGGTCTCAATGTCGGCTTCAGCAGTCACATTCAATCCCATTCCCGTTTGGACCTCTTCCCGCCGATGGAAATGCACAAAATTCGGCCTGAACACGCGGGACGCTCCCCCCTCGAAGGCGAGACCGTCGCCAGAACCGCCGGGTCAAATCCGGCCGAGCTACCCGCGTTAGAGGTCTCAATGTCGGCTTCAGCAGTCACATTCAATCCCATTCCCTTTTGGAACACTTCCCGCCGTTAACAATGCACGATATTCGGCCTGAACACGCGGGACGCTCCCCCCTCGAAGGTGAGACCTTCGGCAGAACCGCCGGGTCAAATCCTGCCGAGCTACCCGCGTTAGAGGTCTCAATGTCGGCTTCAGCAGTCACATTCAATCCCATTCCCGTTTGGACCTCTTCCCGCTGATGGAAATGCACAAAATTCGGCCTGAACACGCGGGGCGCTCCCCCCTCGAAGGCGAGACCGTCGCCAGAACCGCCGGGTCAAATCCGGCTGAGCTACCCGCGTTACAGGTCTCAAAGTCGGCTTCAGCAGTCACATTCAATCCCATTCCCTTTTGGAACACTTCCCGCCGTTAACAATGCACGATATTCGGACTGAACACGGGGGCCGGTCCGCCCTCGAAGTCAACACCGTCCGCAGAACCGCCGGGGCAAATCCGGCTGAGCTACCCCGCCCCCGAACACTCAAAGTCCCTCTGAAGCCTTGCATTCGCCTCCTTGGAAAATTGACGTCAAACATTACCAAAATCGGGGGCACGAGCACTAAAGCTAAGTCTCACCCTTTCCCTATCCCTAACCAGGAACCGAACGCCCACCCTCAGCCTCACACCAACGCCGGTGCCACTCCAGACAGACACACCCTTCAAAACCACACCCATCCGGCCATGCAACTCAAAAAGGGTCCAAATTCAGAAACACCCCCTTCAAAAGGCACTCCATCCTCGGCCACACCACCGGGACATGCTCCCCTCGGCGATAATTAAGCCCCCACCACTATTTGAAGCCAACCGCAGCCGCAACTCGAACGGAGAAATCAGTAACCAATTCAAAAATGCGCTTGGTTACTGATTTATACCAACCCGAAAATATTCTAAGTGTCGGTGGTTACTGATTTATACCAACCCGAAAAAATTCTAAGTGTCAGTGGTTACTGATTTATACCAACTCGAAAAAATTCTAAGTGTCAGTGGTTACTGATTTATACCAACCCGAAAATATTCTAAGTGTCAGTGGTTACTGATTTGTACCGACCCGAAAATATTCTAAGTGTCAGTGGTTACTGATTTATACCAACTCGAAAAAATTCTAAGTGTCAGTGGTTACTGATTTATACCAACTCGAAAATATTCTAAGTGTCGGTGGTTACTGATTTATACCAACCCGAAAATATTCTAAGTGTCAGTGGTTACTGATTTATACCAACTCGAAAAAATTCTAAGTGTCAGTGGTTACTGATTTATACCAAC
>NW_027310211.1:17500-20000 GCF_047496795.1 Chiloscyllium punctatum | reverse complement strand
GGAGGCCCGGTCGCGGGGGTGACGACCCGCCGCCCGGGACGTGCGAGGCACCAGCAGACAGAGACTGCCCGACGGTCAGAGAGAGGGAGAGAGGAGTGCCGAGGCTCAAGTGGCGAACGGTCGCGCAGGCACGCCACGCACATCGATCGCCAGCCGCGGAACGGCACGGCCTTCAGTGGGGCCGGCGGGCGACGCCGCTCCTGAACCCAGCGGCCCCGAGCCGGACGAGTTGAGGAAGGCACGCCGACGGTGACAGGGTACGGAAGACACAGCGGTGGCCTTCTGGCGACTTGGCCCCCGACAGCCCGACGTTCCGCCGTCCTCCCGATGGCCAGGAGGACCGTGCGGGGGTCGGCCGACGGCGTGGTAGGTGTGCCTGCACGGTGACGGAGCACACACCACGCCCGCCAACCCCTCCGTACCTCCCGAGACCGGTGGCAGGACGGAGCGGAAAACGTGCGGACTGAACGGGAGAGCCAAGAGCCAGCGATCCACGCGCGTGCGACCGTCCAAGTCACAGCGTTCGACGAAAACCTCCTCCCTCGGCCAGGCACTCGGCGCCAGCAGGGGAGACAGGATCAGACGCCCCGCCGGCCACTTAAGGCCGAGGACGAACCACGAGACGGGCGGCTGCAGCAGCGGGCGGCCTGCAGCTCCCAGCACTCTCAATCGATCAACCATCGAGTCGGGTCAGCGTGTCAAACCGGCGAGCTCCACGGTCAGGCCGGCGGCGCACCAGCACCGGACCTCCGCGGCTCCCTTCACTCTTTCCACTGCCAGCCAACCGAGAGACGGACCCAATGCGGACGTGCAGAGCTTAGGCAGACCCCCCACTGGAGGCTCAACACTTCGTGGCAGCTCCGTGTCCCAGAGACCAGGAGGGTTGGCACACACACACAGTGTGAACCACCGACAGCCATTCTGGGACCGGTGACAGCCGTGCTGGCCCCACTGCCACGACACAGACGGACGCCAGGCCGCGCTCCCCGGCGGGGGGATGGCGTCGAGCCTGACGAACGGAATGTGCAGGGTGGGGGGGAAAGGCCAAGCGCTCCGACGCCGGAGGGCTCCGGAGTCTGAACTTAGGGGGACAAAGAGGACGGGTCCTCTGCGACACCCCAGCCGCGCTCTCGCCAGCCAAGGCGAGTGCGATTGATTGCCAAACGACCCTCAGACAGGCGTGGCCCCGGGAAGAACCCGGGGCCGCAAAGTGCGTTCAAAGTGTCGATGATCAATGTGTCCTGCAATTCACATTAATTCTCGCAGCTAGCTGCGTTCGTCATCGACGCACGAGCCGAGTGATCCACCGTCAAGAGTTGTCTGAGTTTGTTTTAGGTCTCTCCCTCGCCAGAGGAAAGCGACCCGGACCGCACATACGCTCCCCACCTTGAGCTACAGCCACCTGCACGCCGGCGTGCGGGCGGAGCAGGGTGGCGTGAAGCGATGGGGAGCACCATCCTGGTGCGGCCCGCAGAAACATACGTCTATTGGGGGGAGGAGGACAGGGCGCCCAAGAGGCGATGCGTGCCCCAACGCACCGCAGCGACGGAGGCAGGATCACCGCCACCATGTCGCCCGCCTAGTATCACGAGGCGTGCAGCAGCTTTGCCCTAGGAAAAGCAGAGGCGGGAACGGGCACCGGCCATCGGTTCGGCAGCGTCACTGACGCGTGCACGTGGCGGCGTGTCGGCGAGCGGACTTCCTGCGAGGAGGCGGGGGCGGCACTCGCCCGAGCAGACGCCCGCCCGGCCCAGCCACCGCCGAGGTGGACTGGGAGTCGCGGCAACGGCTCGTCATACTCGTTCCCACACTCACAGCGCAGCTTGCCCGCAAGCCACCGACCACCGATCGACGCCAGGCGCCCCGACCGAGAGCGGGATCGCTCGTTCGCCCTGCTGGCAGTTCGCTGGGGATCACTACTGCACGGAGCTCGGAGACCGACGGGCGGCAACTCGAGAGTCTTTAAACCACCACCCCCATCCCGCAAGTGCAAAGAGGCTGTATACGCACAGACGGGTGAGGGGAATAGGTACCCCGTCGGGTTTGAAGGGAGCGTGACTAGATAGCAACGATGTAAACCCAGCCGATTTGGGAGCGAAAGACCGGCGCCTGCATCACCGGCTTCGTTTCCCGTGGCTGGAGAGTACACCGAAACCCTCCGTCTGTCGCGAGCTCCCGACGACGCGGTGCCGCCAAGCAGCAGGGCCGGACCTGGTGTGGCTCCCCTCGTCGATCACAGACCGGTCGGCACTACTGACGAGACGGTGGAACGGGCTTCGCCCCTTGTGACGAAGGGTGATGCGAACCCGCCCGCCCGCGTGCGTTCGGGGTGGACTCGGCAAACGGAGATTTGAAATCGGAAAGTGTCCTCCTGCCCCGCGCAGGTAGGCGCCCAACAGTTGTGGGGGGTTTGGCGGTGACCACGGCTGCAGGGCCTGCTACCCCGACGAGCTCTCCTGCTGGCCCCGAAACCACCCTCGCGAGACAAGTTGAAACGGAA
>NW_027310211.1:0-12500 GCF_047496795.1 Chiloscyllium punctatum | reverse complement strand
TGCACCGAGACCCGAAGTCGACGTGCGAAGCACCACGGGACCCCTTTCGCCTGCAGGTCCCGAGCCGCCTTTATTTGCTGTTACGAGCATCGTGTGCCCCATACCTGCGTGACGAGCACCGCAGGGCGGCAGAGCCATCGCACTTGGCCGGGTGGCAGAGGAGGACCCGACTATTCACAGATAGCGGCCCAACGACTCCCAGAGCCGGTCGTGCGGCGCGCGAGGTCTGCTCTCTTCACAAGAGGCTTTATTAGGGAGTGCTAAGGCAAGGTTCTGTGCCCTCCACCCTCATCGCAACACCCATGGGAGCCTCCGGTCGTCAATAGACCGCCGCACCGGCCTCTGACTGACTCTCAGAATGGACGGAAAGAGCCGGGTAAGCCTTTCAAAAGATTCGACCACGTGCCGAAAACTTTAGACTTCCGTGAGCTCTCCGGCTTGCACCGAGACCCGAAGTCGACGTGCGAAGCACCACGGGACCCCTTTCGCCTGCAGGTCCCGAGCCGCCTTTATTTGCTGTTACGAGCATCGTGTGCCCCATACCTGCGTGACGAGCACCGCAGGGCGGCAGAGCCATCGCACTTGGCCGGGTGGCAGAGGAGGACCCGACTATTCACAGATAGCGGCCCAACGACTCCCAGAGCCGGTCGTGCGGCGCGCGAGGTCTGCTCTCTTCACAAGAGGCTTTATTAGGGAGTGCTAAGGCAAGGTTCTGTGCCCTCCACCCTCATCGCAACACCCATGGGAGCCTCCGGTCGTCAATAGACCGCCGCACCGGCCTCTGACTGACTCTCAGAATGGACGGAAAGAGCCGGGTAAGCCTTTCAAAAGATTCGACCACGTGCCGAAAACTTTAGACTTCCGTGAGCTCTCCGGCTTGCACCGAGACCCGAAGTCGACGTGCGAAGCACCACGGGACCCCTTTCGCCTGCAGGTCCCGAGCCGCCTTTATTTGCTGTTACGAGCATCGTGTGCCCCATACCTGCGTGACGAGCACCGCAGGGCGGCAGAGCCATCGCACTTGGCCGGGTGGCAGAGGAGGACCAGACTATTCACAGATAGCGGCCCAACGACTCCCAGAGCCGGTCGTGCGGCGCGCGAGGTCTGCTCTCTTCACAAGAGGCTTTATTAGGGAGTGCTAAGGCAAGGTTCTGTGCCCTCCACCCTCATCGCAACACCCATGGGAGCCTCCGGTCGTCAATAGACCGCCGCACCGGCCTCTGACTGACTCTCAGAATGGACGGAAAGAGCCGGGTAAGCCTTTCAAAAGATTCGACCACGTGCCGAAAACTTTAGACTTCCGTGAGCTCTCCGGCTTGCACCGAGACCCGAAGTCGACGTGCGAAGCACCACGGGACCCCTTTCGCCTGCAGGTCCCGAGCCGCCTTTATTTGCTGTTACGAGCATCGTGTGCCCCATACCTGCGTGACGAGCACCGCAGGGCGGCAGAGCCATCGCACTTGGCCGGGTGGCAGAGGAGGACCCGACTATTCACAGATAGCGGCCCAACGACTCCCAGAGCCGGTCGTGCGGCGCGCGAGGTCTGCTCTCTTCACAAGAGGCTTTATTAGGGAGTGCTAAGGCAAGGTTCTGTGCCCTCCACCCTCATCGCAACACCCATGGGAGCCTCCGGTCGTCAATAGACCGCCGCACCGGCCTCTGACTGACTCTCAGAATGGACGGAAAGAGCCGGGTAAGCCTTTCAAAAGATTCGACCACGTGCCGAAAACTTTAGACTTCCGTGAGCTCTCCGGCTTGCACCGAGACCCGAAGTCGACGTGCTAAGCACCACGGGACCCCTTTCGCCTGCAGGTCCCGAGCCGCCTTTATTTGCTGTTACGAGCATCGTGTGCCCCATACCTGCGTGACGAGCACCGCAGGGCGGCAGAGCCATCGCACTTGGCCGGGTGGCAGAGGAGGACCAGACTATTCACAGATAGCGGCCCAACGACTCCCAGAGCCGGTCGTGCGGCGCGCGAGGTCTGCTCTCATCACAAGAGGCTTTAGGGAGTGCTCAGGCAAGGGTCAGCCCGCAGCCTTCCTGGCAACACCCAGGGGAACCAGGCCACTCGCGTCTCTCGCCTTCATTTTCGACACGAGCGCCTGCGGAGGGCCACCACCCCCTCCGATTGTCAAGAGACCTCCGCACCGGCCTCTGACTTACTCTCAGAATGGACGGAAAGAGCCGGGTAAGCCTTTGAAAAGATTCGACCACGTGCCGAAAACTTTAGACTTCCGTGAGCTCTCCGGCTTGCACCGAGACCCGAAGTCGACGTGCTTAGCACCACGGGACCCCTTTCGCCTGCAGGTCCCGAGCCGCCTTTTATTTTTGTTACGAGTATCGTGTTCCCCAAACCTGGGTGACGAGCACCGCAGGGCGGCAGAGCCATCGCGCTTGTCCGGGTGGCAGAGGAGGACCAGACTATTCACAAATAGCGGCCCAACGACTCCCAGAGCCGGTCGTGCGGCAGGCGAGGTCTGCTCTCATCACAAGAGGCTTTAGGGAGTGCTCAGGCAACGGTCAGCCCGCAGCCTTCTTGGCAACACCCAAGGGAACCAGGCCACTCGCGTCTCTCGCCTTCATTTTGGACACGAGCGCCTGTGGAGGGACGGCCGGAGTCAACGTGGGGTTTGCCCGCCCTCCAATAGTGTCAAAAGACCGCCGCACAAGTCTCTGACTGACTCTTAGAACAGACAGAAAGAGTTTGTCAAATCTGTCAAAAAATTGACAAAGTGTCAAAAATTCGACTTCCAAGAGCTCTCCGGCATGCACTCATACCTGTCATTAAAGTGCTATGCCCGTGGAACCGTTTTTCGGATGCCTTTCAGAACGGTCCCGCGCCGCCATTTTGTTCTAAAAATCGTGTTCCCATATATCTCCGGGTACCCCGCCAACCTCACTGCGGAAAAACTACAAGTGGCACTGAATGGGTCTGAATTCCAAATTTGACTGCATCGGTCTGGAACTCGGTCCGGTCAAAACCGTTTGGATTTTTCTCGGTCCGGACTTCCGCGACAGACAAAGTTAAAGTTTTCGGGCTGCAGGCACAAAACGACAGCTGGCCATTTGCCGGGCTCAATTCACCCAATTCCTCCGGCACTTCGGAGCACATGTTCGGTGTAAGTTTGCGAATCTTTCCCGATGCTGCAGCATTTTCCTCCGCTGACACTTAGAATATTTTTCACACTTTGCTGAAAATTTTTCTAAGTGTTTTTTTCCAAGTTTTCCTGGTTACTGATTTCTTCTTTTTAAACATTTTTCTAAGTTTTTCTGGTTACTGATTTCTTCTTTTTAAACATTTTTCGCAGTTTGTCTGGTTACTGATTTCTTCTTTTTAAACATTTTTCGCCGTTTTTCTGGTTACTGATTTCTTCTTTTTAAACATTTTTCGCCGTTTTTCTGGTTACTGATTTCTTCTTTTTAAACATTTTTCTAAGTTTTTCTGGTTACTCATTTCTTCTTTTTAAACATTTTTCTAAGTTTTTCTGGTTACTGATTTCTTCTTTTTAAACGTTTTTCTGGTTACTCATTTCTTCTTTTTAAACATTTTTCTAAGTTTTTCTGGTTACTCACTTCTTCTTTTTAAACATTTTTCGCCGTTTTTCTGGTTACTGATTTCTTCTTTTTAAACATTTTTCTAAGTTTTTCTGGTTACTCATTTCTTCTTTTTAAACATTTTTCTAAGTTTTTCTGGTTACTCATTTCTTCTTTTTAAACATTTTTCTAAGTTTTTCTGGTTACTGATTTCTTCTTTTTAAACATTTTTCTAAGTTTTTCTGGTTACTGATTTCTTCTTTTTAAACATTTTTCTAAGTTTTCCTGGTTACTCATTTCTTCTTTTTAAACATTTTTCTAAGTTTTCCTGGTTACTCATTTCTTCTTTTTAAACATTTTTCTAAGTTTTCCTGGTTACTGATTTCTTCTTTTTAAACATTTTTCGCAGTTTTTCTGGTTACTGATTTCTTCTTTTTAAACATTTTTTCGCAGTTTGTCTGGTTACTGATTTCTTCTTTTTAAACATTTTTCGCCGTTTTTCTGGTTACTGATTTCTTCTTTTTAAACATTTTTCGCCGTTTTTCTGGTTACTGATTTCTTCTTTTTAAGCATTTTTCTAAGTTTTTCTGGTTACTCATTTCTTCTTTTTAAACATTTTTCTAAGTTTTTCTGGTTACTGATTTCTTCTTTTTAAACATTTTTCTAAGTTTTTCTGGTTACTCATTTCTTCTTTTTAAACATTTTTCTAAGTTTTTCTGGTTACTCACTTCTTCTTTTTAAACATTTTTCTAAGTTTTTCTGGTTACTGATTTCTTCTTTTTAAACATTTTTCGCCGTTTTTCTGGTTACTGATTTCTTCTTTTTAAACATTTTTCTAAGTTTTTCTGGTTACTCATTTCTTCTTTTTAAACATTTTTCTAAGTTTTTCTGGTTACTGATTTCTTCTTTTTAAACATTTTTCTAAGTTTTCCTGGTTACTGATTTCTTCTTTTTAAACATTTTTCGCAGTTTTTCTGGTTACTGATTTCTTCTTTTTAAACATTTTTCTAAGTTTTCCTGGTTACTGATTTCTTCTTTTTAAACATTTTTCGCAGTTTTTCTGGTTACTGATTTCTTCTTTTTAAACATTTTTCTAAGTTTTTCTGGTTACTGATTTCTTCTTTTTAAACATTTTTCTAAGTTTTTCTGGTTACTCACTTCTTCTTTTTAAACATTTTTCTAAGTTTTCCTGGTTACTGATTTCTTCTTTTTAAACATTTTTCGCAGTTTGTCTGGTTACTGATTTCTTCTTTTTAAACATTTTTCGCAGTTTTTCTGGTTACTGATTTCTTCTTTTTAAACATTTTTCTAAGTTTTTCTGGTTACTCACTTCTTCTTTTATAACATTTTTCTAAGTTTTCCTGGTTACTGATTTCTTCTTTTTAAACATTTTTCTAAGTTTTCCTGGTTACTGATTTCTTCTTTTTAAACATTTTTCTAAGTTTTCCTGGTTACTGATTTCTTCTTTTTAAACATTTTTCTAAGTTTTTCTGGTTACTCATTTCTTCTTTTTAAACATTTTTCGCAGTTTTTCTGGTTACTGATTTCTTCTTTTTAAACATTTTCCTAAGTTTTCCTGGTTACTGATTTCTTCTTTTTAAACATTTTTCTAAGTTTTCCTGGTTACTCATTTCTTCTTTTTGATCATTTTTCTAAGTTTTCCTGGTTACTGATTTCTTCGTTTTGAACATTTTTCTAAGTTTTCCTGGTTACTCACTTCTTCTTTTCAAACATTTTTCTTCGTTTTTCTGTTTACTCATTTAGCACTTTCAGGCACTTTCCCATCATTTCCTCGTTCCCGATTTCACCCTTTAAAACGCTTTCGGGCATTTCCCTAAGTTTTGCGGTTCACTCGTTTGGGACTCACTGACACCTTCTCTAGCTTCCCTGCTCACTTTTTTCGTACTGTTGAGAAAATTCGAACCCTTTCCTTAACTATGCCGGTTACTGACTTCACCGCTTCAGACCCTTGTCCCCGTAATGAAAGATACCATTTCCCACCGTGGGAAATGCACGAAAATCGGACTGAACACGGGGGAGGCTCCCCCCTCGAAGGCGAGACCGTCGGCAGAACCGCCGGGTCAAACCCGGCCGAGCTACCCGGCTTACAAGTCTCAAAGTCGGTATGAGCAGTCACGTCCACCCCCATTCCCTTTTGGACCACTTCCCACGGTTCCAAATGCATGAAAATCGGCCTGTACACGGGGGAGGCACCCGCCTCGAAGACGAGACCGTCGGCAGAACCGCCGGGTCAAACCCGGCTGAGCTACCCGGCTCGGAAGCGCCAAAGTCGGGTTGAGCAGTCACATTCACTCCCATCGACGTTTGGACCACTTCCCACGGTTCGAAATGCACGGAAATCGGCCTGTACACGGGGGAGGCACCCGCCTCGAAGAGGAGACTGTCGGCAGAACCGCCGGGTCAAACCCGGCTGTGCTAACCGGCTCGGAAGCGCCAAAGTCGGGTTGAGCAGTCACATTCACTCCCATCCCCTTTTGGGCAACTTCCCACGGTTGGAAATGCATGGAAATCGGACTGAACACGGGGGAGGCTCCCCCCTCGAAGGCGAGACCGTCGGCAGAACCGCAGGATCAAACCCGGCTGAGCTACCCGGCTTACAAGTCTCAAAGTCGGTATGAGCAGACACGTCCACCCCCATTCCCTTTTGGACCACTTCCCACGGTTCGAAATGCATGAAAATCGGCCTGTATACGGGGGAGGCACCCGCCTCGAAGACGAGACCGTCGGCAGACCCGCCGGGTCAAACCCGGCTGAGCTACCCGGCTCGGAAGCGCCAAAGTCGGGTTGAGCAGTCACATTCACTCCCATCCCCTTTTGGACCACTTCCCACGGTTCGAAATGCACGAAAATCGGCCTGTACACGGGGGAGGCACCCGCCTCGAAGACGAGACCGTCGGCAGAACCGCCGGAACAAACCCGGCTGAGCTACCCGGCTTACAAGTCTCAAAGTCGGTATGAGCAGACACGTCCACCCCCATTCCCTTTTGGACCACTTCCCACGGTTCGAAATGCATGAAAATCGGCCTGTATACGGGGGAGGCACCCGCCTCGAAGACGAGACCGTCGGCAGACCCGCCGGGTCAAACCCGGCTGAGCTACCCGGCTCGGAAGCGCCAAAGTCGGGTTGAGCAGTCACATTCACTCCCATCCCCTTTTGAACCTCTTCCCACCGTTGGAAATGCACGAAAATCGGCCTGTACACGGGGGAGGCTCCCCCCTCGAAGGCGAGACCGTCGGCAGAACCGCCGGGTCAAACCCGGCTGAGCTACCCGGCTTACAAGTCTCGAAGTCGGGTTGAGCAGTCACATTCACTCCCATCGACTTTTGGGCAACTTCCCACCGTTGCAAATGCATGAAAATCGGCCTGTACACGGGGGAGGCACCCGCCTCGAAGTCGAGACCGTCGGCAGAACCGCCGGGTCCAACCCGGCTGAGCTACCCGGCTTACAAGTCTCAAAGCCGGGTTGGGCAGTCACGTTCACCCCCATTCCCTTTTGGATCACTTCCCACGGTTCGAAATGCACGAAAACCGGCCTGTACACGGGGGAGGGTCCGCCCTCGAAGGCGAGACCGTCGGCAGAACCGCCGGGTCAAACCTGGCTGAGCTACCCGGCTTACAAGTCTCAAAGTCGGGTTGAGCAGTCACGTTCACTCCCATCGACTTTTAGACCACTTCCCACGGTTCGAAATGCACGAAAATCGGCCTGTACACGGGGGAGGCACCCGCCTCGAAGACGAGACCGTCGGCAGAACCGCCGGGTCAAACCCGGCCGAGCTACCCGGGTTAGAAGCCTCAGAGTCGGGTTGAGCAGTCACGTTCACTCCCATCGACTTTTAGACCACTTCCCACGGTTGGAAATGCACGAAAATCGGCCTGTACACGGGGGTGGCATCCGCCTCGAAGACGAGACCGTCGGCAGAACCGCCGGGTCAAACCCGGCTGAGCTACCCGGCTTACAAGTCTCAAAGTCGGGTTGAGCAGTCACATTCACTCCCATCGACTTTTGGGCAACTTCCCACGGTTCGAAATGCACAAGATTCGGCCTGAACACGGGGGACGCTCCCCCCTCGAAGGCGAGACCGTCGGCAGACCCGCCGGGTCAAACCCGGCTGAGCTACCCGGCTCGGAAGCGCCAAAGTCGGTATGAGCAGTCACGTTCACTCCCATCCCCTTTTGGACCGCTTCCCACGGTACGAAATGCATGAAAATCGGCCTGTACACGGGGGAGGCACCCGCCTCGAAGACGAGACCGTCGGCAGAACCGCCGGGTCAAACCCGGCTGAGCTACCCGGCTTACAAGTCTCAAAGTCGGGTTGAGCAGTCACATTCACTCCCATCGACTTTTGGGCAACTT
This sequence comes from Chiloscyllium punctatum, assembly GCF_047496795.1. Classification (NCBI taxonomy): domain Eukaryota; kingdom Metazoa; phylum Chordata; class Chondrichthyes; order Orectolobiformes; family Hemiscylliidae; genus Chiloscyllium; species Chiloscyllium punctatum. The sequence goes on along the minus strand of NW_027310211.1, from coordinate 4,589 downwards.
CCCACGGTTCGAAATGCACAAAATTCGGCCTGAACACGGGGGACGCTCCCCCCTCGAAGGCGAGACCGTCGGCAGAACCGCCGGGTCAAACCCGGCTGAGCTACCCGGCTTAAAAGTCTCAAAGTCGGTATGAGCAGTCACATTCACCCCCATTCCCTTTTGGACCACTTCCCACGGTTGGAAATGCATGAAAATCGGCCTGGACACGGGGGAGGCTCCCCCCTCGATGACGAGACCGTCGGCAGAACCGCCGGAACAAACCCGGCTGAGCTACCCGGCTTACAAGTCTCAAAGTCGGTATGAGCAGACACGTCCACCCCCATTCCCTTTTGGACCACTTCCACCGTTGGAAATGCACGAAAATCGGCCTGTACACGGGGGAGGCACCGGCCTCGAAGACGAGACCGTCGGCAGAACCGCCGGATCAACCCGGCCGAGCTACCCGGGTTAGAAGCCTCAGAGTCGGGTTGAGCAGTCACATTCACTCCCATCCCCTTTTGAACCTCTTCCCACCGTTGGAAATGCACGAAAATCGGCCTGTACACGGGGGAGGCTCCCCCCTCGAAGGCGAGACCGTCGGCAGAACCGCCGGGTCAAACCCGGCTGAGCTACCCGGCTTAAAAGTCTCAAAGTCGGGTTGAGCAGTCACATTCACTCCCATCGACTTTTGGGCAACTTCCCACCGTTGCAAATGCATGAAAATCGGCCTGTACACGGGGGAGGCTCCGCCCTCGAAGGCGAGACCGACGGCAGAACCGCCGGGTCAAACCCGGCCGGGCTACCCGGGTTAGAAGCCTCAGAGTCGGGTTGAGCAGTCGCATTCACCCCCATCCCCTTTTGAACCTCTTCCCACCGTTGGAAATGCACGAAAATCGGCCTGTACACGGGGGAGGCACCGGCCTCGAAGACGAGACCGTCGGCAGAACCGCCGGATCAAACCCGGCCGAGCTACCCGGGTTAGAAGCCTCAGAGTCGGGTTGAGCAGTCACATTCACTCCCATCCCCTTTTGAACCTCTTCCCACCGTTGGAAATGCACGGAAATCGGCCTGTACACGGGGGAGGCTCCCCCCTCGAAGGCGAGACCGTCGGCAGAACCGCCGGGTCAAACCCGGCTGAGCTACCCGGCTTACAAGTCTCAAAGTCGGTATGAGCAGACACGTCCACCCCCATTCCCTTTTGGACCACTTCCCACCGTTGGAAATGCACGAAAATCGGCCTGTACACGGGGGAGGCACCGGCCTCGAAGACGAGACCGTCGGCAGAACCGCCGGATCAAACCCGGCCGAGCTACCCGGGTTAGAAGCCTCAGAGTCGGGTTGAGCAGTCACATTCACTCCCATCCCCTTTTGAACCTCTTCCCACCGTTGGAAATGCACGAAAATCGGCCTGTACACGGGGGAGGCTCCCCCCTCGAAGGCGAGACCGTCGGCAGAACCGCCGGGTCAAACCCGGCTGAGCTACCCGGCTTAAAAGTCTCAAAGTCGGGTTGAGCAGTCACATTCACTCCCATCGACTTTTGGGCAACTTCCCACCGTTGCAAATGCATGAAAATCGGCCTGTACACGGGGGAGGCTCCGCCCTCGAAGGCGAGACCGACGGCAGAACCGCCGGGTCAAACCCGGCCGGGCTACCCGGCTCGGAAGCGCCAAAGTCGGGTTGAGCAGTCACATTCACCCCCATCCCCTTTTGGGCCACTTCCCACGGTTCGAAATGCATGAAAATCGGCCTGTACACGGGGGACGCTCCCCCCTCGAAGGCGAGGCAGTCGGCAGAACCGCCGGGTCAAACCCGGCTGAGCTACCCGGGTTAGATGCCTCAAAGTCGGGTTGAGCAGTCACATTCACCCCCATCCCCTTTCGGGCCCCCTTCCCACGGTTGGAAATGCATGAAAATCGGCCTGTACACGGTGGGCGCTCCCCCCTCGAAGGTGAGACCTTCGGCAGAACCGCCGGGTCAAATCCTGCCGAGCTACCCGCGTTAGAGGTCTCAATGTCGGCTTCAGCAGTCACATTCAATCCCATTCCCGTTTGGACCTCTTCCCGCCGATGGAAATGCACAAAATTCGGCCTGAACACGCGGGGCGCTCCCCCCTCGAAGGCGAGACCGTCGCCAGAACCGCCGGGTCAAATCCGGCTGAGCTACCCGCGTTACAGGTCTCAAAGTCGGGTTGAGCAGTCACGTTCACCCCCATCCCCTTTCGGACCCCCTTCCCACGGTTGGAAATGCATGAAAATCGGCCTGTACACGGTGGGCGCTCCCCCCTCGAAGGTGAGACCTTCGGCAGAACCGCCGGGTCAAATCCGGCCGAGCTACCCGCGTTAGAGGTCTCAATGTCGGCTTCAGCAGTCACATTCAATCCCATTCCCGTTTGGACCTCTTCCCGCCGATGGAAATGCACAAAATTCGGCCTGAACACGCGGGACGCTCCCCCTCGAAGGTGAGACCTTCGGCAGAACCGCCGGGTCAAATCCGGCCGAGCTACCCGCGTTAGAGGTCTCAATGTCGGCTTCAGCAGTCACATTCAATCCCATTCCCGTTTGGACCTCTTCCCGCCGATGGAAATGCACAAAATTCGGCCTGAACACGCGGGACGCTCCCCCCTCGAAGGCGAGACCGTCGCCAGAACCGCCGGGTCAAATCCGGCTGAGCTACCCGCGTTACAGGTCTCAAAGTCGGGTTGAGCAGTCACGTTCACCCCCATCCCCTTTCGGACCCCTTCCCACGGTTGGAAATGCATGAAAATCGGCCTGTACACGGTGGGCGCTCCCCCCTCGAAGGTGAGACCTTCGGCAGAACCGCCGGGTCAAATCCGGCCGAGCTACCCGCGTTAGAGGTCTCAATGTCGGCTTCAGCAGTCACATTCAATCCCATTCCCGTTTGGACCTCTTCCCGCCGATGGAAATGCACAAAATTCGGCCTGAACACGCGGGACGCTCCCCCCTCGAAGGTGAGACCTTCGGCAGAACCGCCGGGTCAAATCCGGCCGAGCTACCCGCGTTAGAGGTCTCAATGTCGGCTTCAGCAGTCACATTCAATCCCATTCCCGTTTGGACCTCTTCCCGCCGATGGAAATGCACAAAATTCGGCCTGAACACGCGGGACGCTCCCCCCTCGAAGGCGAGACCGTCGCCAGAACCGCCGGGTCAAATCCGGCTGAGCTACCCGCGTTAGAGGTCTCAAAGTCGGGTTGAGCAGTCACGTTCACCCCCCATCCCCTTTCGGACCCCTTCCCACGGTTGGAAATGCATGAAAATCGGCCTGTACACGGTGGGCGCTCCCCCCTCGAAGCTGAGACCTTCGGCAGAACCGCCGGGTCAAATCCGGCCGAGCTACCCGCGTTAGAGGTCTCAATGTCGGCTTCAGCAGTCACATTCAATCCCATTCCCGTTTGGACCTCTTCCCGCCGATGGAAATGCACAAAACTCGGCCTGAACACGCGGGACGCTCCCCCCTCGAAGGTGAGACCTTCGGCAGAACCGCCGGGTCAAATCCGGCCGAGCTACCCGCGTTAGAGGTCTCAATGTCGGCTTCAGCAGTCACATTCAATCCCATTCCCGTTTGGACCTCTTCCCGCCGATGGAAATGCACAAAATTCGGCCTGAACACGCGGGACGCTCCCCCCTCGAAGGCGAGACCGTCGCCAGAACCGCCGGGTCAAATCCGGCCGAGCTACCCGCGTTAGAGGTCTCAATGTCGGCTTCAGCAGTCACATTCAATCCCATTCCCTTTTGGAACACTTCCCGCCGTTAACAATGCACGATATTCGGCCTGAACACGCGGGACGCTCCCCCCTCGAAGGTGAGACCTTCGGCAGAACCGCCGGGTCAAATCCTGCCGAGCTACCCGCGTTAGAGGTCTCAATGTCGGCTTCAGCAGTCACATTCAATCCCATTCCCGTTTGGACCTCTTCCCGCCGATGGAAATGCACAAAATTCGGCCTGAACACGCGGGACGCTCCCCCCTCGAAGGCGAGACCGTCGCCAGAACCGCCGGGTCAAATCCGGCCGAGCTACCCGCGTTAGAGGTCTCAATGTCGGCTTCAGCCAGTCACATTCAATCCCATTCCCGTTTGGAACACTTCCCGCCGTTAACAATGCACGATATTCGGCCTGAACACGCGGGACGCTCCCCCCTCGAAGGTGAGACCTTCGGCAGAACCGCCGGGTCAAATCCTGCCGAGCTACCCGCGTTAGAGGTCTCAATGTCGGCTTCAGCAGTCACATTCAATCCCATTCCCGTTTGGACCTCTTCCCGCCGATGGAAATGCACAAAATTCGGCCTGAACACGCGGGGCGCTCCCCCCTCGAAGGCGAGACCGTCGCCAGAACCGCCGGGTCAAATCCGGCTGAGCTACCCGCGTTACAGGTCTCAAAGTCGGCTTCAGCAGTCACATTCAATCCCATTCCCTTTTGGAACACTTCCCGCCGTTAACAATGCACGATATTCGGACTGAACACGGGGGCCGGTCCGCCCTCGAAGTCAACACCGTCCGCAGAACCGCCGGGGCAAATCCGGCTGAGCTACCCCGCCCCCGAACACTCAAAGTCCCTCTGAAGCCTTGCATTCGCCTCCTTGGAAAATTGACGTC
>NW_027310210.1:0-10000 GCF_047496795.1 Chiloscyllium punctatum | reverse complement strand
CTGGAAGTACAAGAGGCTCCGACACCCCCTCAACTGGATCCTGGTCAACATGGCGGTGGCAGACCTGGGGGAGACGGTATTTGCCAGCACTGTCAGCGTCTGGAACCAAATCTATGGTTACTTCATCCTGGGTCACCCCCTCTGTGTCTTCGAGGGCTTCATCGTCTCTGTCTGCGGTGAGCAAGTGGGGGCAGGGGCTGACCTTCCCCCAAGGCCCATCCCCATCCCCAATCACCCATACCCCCTTCCCAAGGCCCATCCCCAACCCCAATCACCCATACCCCCTTCCCAAGGCCCATCCCCATCCCCAATCACCCATATCCCCTTCACAAGGCCCATCCCCATCCCCATTCACCCATACCCCCTTCCCAACGCCCATCCCCAACCCCAATCACCCATACCCCCTTCCCAAGGCCCATCCCCAACCCCAATCACCCATACCCCCTTCCCAAGGCCCATCCCCAACCCCAATCACCCATACCCCCTTCCCAAGGCCCATCCCCATCCCCATTCACCCATACCCCCTTCCCAACGCCCATCCCCATCCCCAATCACCCATATCCCCTTCACAAGGCCCATCCCCAACCCCAATCACCCATACCCCCTTCCCAAGGACCATCCCCAATCACCCATATCCCCTTCCCAAGGCCCATCCCAAACCCCAATCACCCATACCCCCCTTCCCAAGGCCCATCCCAAACCCCAATCACCCATACCCCCTTCCCAAGGCCCATCCCAAACCCCAATCACCCATACCCCCTTCCCAAGGCCCATCCCAAACCCCAATCACCCATACCCCCTTCCCAAGGCCCATCCCCATCCCCAATCACCCATACCCCCTTCCCAACGCCCATCCCCATCCCCAATCACCCATATCCCCTTCCCTAGGCCCATCCCCATCCCCAATCACCCATACCCCCTTCCCAACGCCCATCCCCATCCCCAATCACCCAAACCCCCTTCCCAAGGACCATCCCCAATCACCCATACCCCCTTCCCAAGGCCCATCCCCAACCCCAATCACCCATACCCCCTTCCCAACGCCCATCCCCAATCACCCATACCCCCTTCCCAACGCCCATCCCCAATCACCCATACCCCCTTCCCAACGCCCATCCCAAACCCGTATCACCCATATCCCCTTCCCAACGCCCATCCCCAACCCCAATCACCCATACCCCCTTCCCAAGGACCATCCCCAACCCCAGTCACCCATACCCCCTTCCCAAGGCCCATCCCCAACCCCAGTCACCCATACCCCCTTCCCAAGGCCCATCCCCAACCCCAATCACCCATACCCCCATCCCAAGGACCATCCCCAATCACCCAAACCCCCTTCCCAAGGCCCAGCCCCAACCCCCAATCACCCATACCCCCTTCCCAAGGCCCATCCCCAACCCCCAATCACCCATACCCCCTTCCCAAGGCCCATCCCCAACCCCAATCACCCATACCCCCTTCCCAACGCCCATCCCCAACCCCAATCACCCATACCCCCTTCCCAAGGCCCATCCCCAACCCCAATCACCCATACCCCCTTCCCAAGGCCCATCCCCATCCCCAATCACCCATATCCCCTTCCCTAGGCCCATCCCCATCCCCAATCACCCATACCCCCTTCCCAACGCCCATCCCCATCCCCAATCACCCAAACCCCCTTCCCAAGGACCATCCCCAATCACCCATATCCCCTTCACAAGGCCCATCCCCAACCCCAATCACCCATACCCCCTTCCCAACGCCCATCCCCAACCCCAATCACCCATACCCCCTTCCCAACGCCCATCCCCATCCCCAATCACCCATACCCCCTTCCCAAGGACCATCCCCAACCCCAATCACCCATACCCCCTTCCCAAGGCCCATCCCCAATCACCCAAACCCCCTTCCCAAGGACCATCCCCAATCACCCAAACCCCCTTCCCAAGGCCCATCCCCAATCACCCAAACCCCCTTCCCAAGGCCCATCCCCAATCACCCAAACCCCCTTCCCAAGGCCCATCCCCAACCCCAATCACCCATACCCCCTTCCCAAGGACCATCCCCAATCACCCAAACCCCCTTCCCAAGGCCCAGCCCCAACCCCCAATCACCCATACCCCCTTCCCAACGCCCATCCCAAGGACCATCCCCAATCACCCATACCCCCTTCCCAAGGCCCAGCCCCAACCCCCAATCACCCATACCCCCTTCCCAAGGCCCATCCCCATCCCCAATCACCCATACCCCCTTCCCAAGGCCCATCCCCAATCACCCATACCCCCTTCCCAAGGCCCATCCCCAACCCCCAATCACCCATACCCCCTTCCCAAGGCCCATCCCCAACCCCCAATCACCCATACCCCCTTCCCAAGGCCCATCCCCAGCCCCAATCACCCATACCCCCTTCCCAAGGACCATCCCCAACCCCAATCACCCATACCCCCTTCCCAAGGACCATCCCCAACCCCAATCACCCATACCCACTTCCCAACATCCATCCCAAGCCCCAATCACCCATACCCCCTTCCCAAGGCCCATCCCAAACCCCAATCACCCATACCCACTTCCCAACGCCCACCCCAACCCCAATCACCCATACCCCCTTCCCAAGGCCCATCCCATACCCCAATCACCCATACCGCCTTCCCAATGCCCACTCCATCCCCAATCACCCATACACCCTTCCCAACACCCATCCCCAAACCCCAATCACCCATACCCCCTTCCCAACGCCCATCCCCAAACACAATCACCCATACCCCCTTCCCAACGCCCATCCCCAACCCCAATCACCCATACCCCCTTCCCAAGGCCCATCCCCAAACCCCAATCACCCATACCCCCTTCCCAAGGCCCATCCCCAAACCCCAATCACCCATACCCCCTTCCCAAGGCCCATCCCCAACCCCAATCACCCATACCCCCTTCCCAAGGCCCATCCCCATCCCCAATCACCCATACCCCCTTCACAAGGCCCATCCCCATCCCCAATCACCCATACCCCCTTCACAAAGCCCATCCCCATCCCCAATCACCCATACCCCCTTCCCAAGGCCCATCCCCAACCCCAATCACCCATACCCCCTTCCCTAGGCCCATCCCCATCCCCAATCACCCATACCCCCTTCCCAAGGCCCATCCCCATCCCCAATCACCCATACCCCCTTCCCAACGCCCATCCCCAAACCCCAATCACCCATACCCCCTTCCCAACACCCATCCCCAACCCCAATCACCCATACCCCCTTCCCACGCCCATCCCCAACCCCAATCACCCATACCCCCTTCACAACACCCATCCCAAACCCCAATCACCCATATCCCCTTCCCAAGGCCCATCCCAACCCCAATCACCCATACCCCCTTCCCAAGGCCCATCCCCAATCACCCATACCCCCTTCCCAAGGCCCATCCCCATCCCCAATCACCCATACCCCCTTCCCAAGGCCCATCCCCAACCCCAATCACCCATACCCCCTTCCCAATGCCCATCCCAACCACAATCACCCATACCCCCTTCCCAACGCCCATCCCGAACCCCAATCACCCATACCCCCTTCCCAAAGACCATCCGCAGCCCCAATCACCCATACCCCCTTCCCAAGGCCCATCCCCAACCCCAATCACCCATACCCCCTTCCCAAGGCCCATCCCCAACCCCAATCACCCATAACCCCTTCCCAAGGCCCATCCCGAAACCCAATCACCCATACCCCCTTCCCAAGGCCCATCCCCATCCCCAATCACCCATACCCCCTTCCCAAGGCCAATCCCCAACCCCAATCACCCATAACCCCTTCCCAAGGCCCATCCCCAAACCCAATCACCCATACCCCCTTCCCAACGCCCATCCCAAACCCCAATCACCCATATCCCCTTCCCAAGGCCCATCCCAACCCCAATCACCCATACCCCCTTCCCAAGGCCCATCCCCAACCCCAATCACCCATACCCCCTTCCCAACACCCATCCCCAACCCCAATCACACATACCCTCTTACCAATGCCCACCCCATCCCCAATTGCACTTACCCTCTCCCCCACGCCCACCCCATCCCCAATCACCCACACACTCTCCCCCACGCCCATTCCAAACCCCAATCACCCATACCCCCTTCCCAAGGCCCATCCCCAACCCCAATCACCCATACCCCCTTCCCAATGCCCATCCCCATCCCCAATCACCCATACCCCCTTCCCAAGGCACATCCCCATCCCCAATCACCCATACCCCCTTCCCACGCCCATCCCAAACCCCAATCACCCATACCCCCTTTCCAGCGCCCATCCCCAACCCCCAATCACCCATACCCCCTTCCCAAGGCCCATCCCCAACCCCAATCACCCATACCCCCTTTCCAGTGCCCATCTCCAACCCCAATCACCCATACCCCCTTCCCAACGCCCATCCCCAACCCCAATCACCCATACCCCCTTCCCAAGGCCCATCCCCAACCCCAATCACCCATACCCACTTCCCAACGCCCATCCCCAACCCCAATCACCCATACCCCCTTCCCAAGGCCCATCCTCAACTCCAAACACCCATACCCCCTTCCCAACGCCCACCCCAACCCCAATCACCCATACCCCCTTCCCAAGGCCCATCCCCAACCCCAATCACCCATACCCCCTTCCCAAGGCCCATCCCCAACCCCAATCACCCATACCCCCTTCCCAAGGCCCATCCCCAACCCCAATCACCCATACCCCCTTCCCAACGCCCATCTCCAACCCCAATCACACATACCCTCTTCCCAATGCCCACCCCATTACCAATTGCACTTACCCTCTCCCCCACGCCCACCCCATCCCCAGTCACCCATACACTCTCCCCCACGCCCATCCCAAACCCCAATCACCCATACCCCCTTCCCAAAGCCCATCCCCAACCCCAATCACCCATACCCCCTTCCCAATGCCCATCCCCAACCCCAATCACACATACCCTCTTCCCAATGCCCACCCCATTACCAATTGCACTTACCCTCTCCCCCACGCCCACCCCATCCCCAATCACCCACACACTCTCCCCCACGCCCATCCCAAACCCCAATCACCCATACCCACTTCCCAACATCCATCCCAAGCCCCAATCACCCATATCCCCTTCCCAACGCCCACTCCATCCCCAATCACCCATACCCCCTTCCCAACGTCTACCCCATCCCCAATCACCCATACCCCCTTCCCAAGGCCCATCCCAAACCCCAATCACCCATACCCCCTTCCCAAGGCCCATCCCCAACCCCAATCACCCATACCCCCTTCCCAATGCCCATCCCCATCCCCAATCACCCATACCCCCTTCCCAAGGCCCATCCCCAACCCCAATCACCCATACCCCCTTTCCAGCGCCCATCTCCAACCCCAATCACCCATACCCCCTTCCCAACGCCCATCCCCAACCCCAATCACCCATACCCCCTTCCCAAGGCCCATCCCCAACCCCAATCACCCATGCCCACTTCCCAACGCCCATCCCCAACCCCAATCACCCATACCCCCTTCCCAAGGCCCATCCTCAACTCCAAACACCCATACCCCCTTCCCAAGGCCCATCCCCAACCCCAATCACCCATACCCCCTTCCCAACGCCCATCTCCAACCCCAATCACACATACCCTCTTCCCAATGCCCACCCCATTACCAATTGCACTTACCCTCTCCCCCACGCCCACCCCATCCCCAATCACCCATACACTCTCCCCCACGCCCATCCCAAACCCCAATCACCCATACCCCCTTCCCAAAGCCCATCCCCAACCCCAATCACACATACCCTCTTCCCAATGCCCACCCCATTACCAATTGCACTTACCCTCTCCCCCACGCCCACCCCATCCCCAATCACCCACACACTCTCCCCCACGCCCATCCCAAACCCCAATCACCCATACCCCCTTCCCAAGGCCCATCCCCAACCCCAATCACCCATACCCCCTTCCCAAGGCCCATCCCCAACCCCAATCACCCATACCCCCTTCCCAACGCCCACCCCAACCCCAATCACCCATACCCCCTTCCCAATGCCCATCCCCAACCCCAATCACACATACCCTCTTCCCAATGCCCACCCCATTACCAATTGCACTTACCCTCTCCCCCACGCCCACCCCATCCCCAATCACCCACACACTCTCCCCCACGCCCATCCCAAACCCCAATCACCCATACCCCCTTCCCAAGGCCCATCCCCAACCCCAATCACCCATACCCCCTTCCCAAGGCCCATCCCCAACCCCAATCACCCATACCCCCTTCCCAACGCCCACCCCAACCCCAATCACCCAAACCCCCTTCCCAAGGCCCATCCCATACCCCAATCACCCATACCGCCTTCCCAATGCCCACTCCATCCCCAATCACCCATACACCCTTCCCAACACCCATCCCCAAACCCCAATCACCCATACCCCCTTCCCAAGGCCCATCCCCAACCCCAATCACCCATAACCCCTTCCCAAGGCCCATCCCCAAACCCAATCACCCATACCCCCTTCCCAAGGCCCATCCCCATCCCCAATCACCCATACCCCCTTCCCAAGGCCAATCCCCAACCCCAATCACCCATAACCCCTTCCCAAGGCCCATCCCCAAACCCAATCACCCATACCCCCTTCCCAACGCCCATCCCAAACCCCAATCACCCATATCCCCTTCCCAAGGCCCATCCCAACCCCAATCACCCATACCCCCCTTCCCAAGGCCCATCCCCAACCCCAATCACCCATACCCCCTTCCCAACACCCATCCCCAACCCCAATCACACATACCCTCTTACCAATGCCCACCCCATCCCCAATTGCACTTACCCTCTCCCCCACGCCCACCCCATCCCCAATCACCCACACACTCTCCCCCACGCCCATTCCAAACCCCAATCACCCATACCCCCTTCCCAAGGCCCATCCCCAACCCCAATCACCCATACCCCCTTCCCAATGCCCATCCCCATCCCCAATCACCCATACCCCCTTCCCAAGGCACATCCCCATCCCCAATCACCCATACCCCCTTCCCACGCCCATCCCAAACCCCAATCACCCATACCCCCTTTCCAGCGCCCATCCCCAACCCCCAATCACCCATACCCCCTTCCCAAGGCCCATCCCCAACCCCAATCACCCATACCCCCTTTCCAGCGCCCATCTCCAACCCCAATCACCCATACCCCCTTCCCAACGCCCATCCCCAACCCCAATCACCCATACCCCCTTCCCAAGGCCCATCCCCAACCCCAATCACCCATACCCACTTCCCAACGCCCATCCCCAACCCCAATCACCCATACCCCCTTCCCAAGGCCCATCCTCAACTCCAAACACCCATACCCCCTTCCCAACGCCCACCCCAACCCCAATCACCCATACCCCCTTCCCAAGGCCCATCCCCAACCCCAATCACCCATACCCCCTTCCCAAGGCCCATCCCCAACCCCAATCACCCATACCCCCTTCCCAAGGCCCATCCCCAACCCCAATCACCCATACCCACTTCCCAACGCCCATCTCCAACCCCAATCACACATACCCTCTTCCCAATGCCCACCCCATTACCAATTGCACTTACCCTCTCCCCCACGCCCACCCCATCCCCAATCACCCATACACTCTCCCCCCACGCCCATCCCAAACCCCAATCACCCATACCCCCTTCCCAAAGCCCATCCCCAACCCCAATCACCCATACCCCCTTCCCAATGCCCATCCCCAACCCCAATCACACATACCCTCTTCCCAATGCCCACCCCATTACCAATTGCACTTACCCTCTCCCCCACGCCCACCCCATCCCCAATCACCCACACACTCTCCCCCACGCCCATCCCAAACCCCAATCACCCATACCCACTTCCCAACATCCATCCCAAGCCCCAATCACCCATATCCCCTTCCCAACGCCCACTCCATCCCCAATCACCCATACCCCCTTCCCAACGTCTACCCCATCCCCAATCACCCATACCCCCTTCCCAAGGCCCATCCCAAACCCCAATCACCCATACCCCCTTCCCAAGGCCCATCCCCAACCCCAATCACCCATACCCCCTTCCCAATGCCCATCCCCATCCCCAATCACCCATACCCCCTTCCCAAGGCCCATCCCCAACCCCAATCACCCATACCCCCTTTCCAGCGCCCATCTCCAACCCCAATCACCCATACCCCCTTCCCAACGCCCATCCCCAACCCCAATCACCCATACCCCCTTCCCAAGGCCCATCCCCAACCCCAATCACCCATACCCACTTCCCAACGCCCATCCCCAACCCCAATCACCCATACCCCCTTCCCAAGGCCCATCCTCAACTCCAAACACCCATACCCCCTTCCCAAGGCCCATCCCCAACCCCAATCACCCATACCCCCTTCCCAACGCCCATCTCCAACCCCAATCACACATACCCTCTTCCCAATGCCCACCCCATTACCAATTGCACTTACCCTCTCCCCCACGCCCACCCCATCCCCAATCACCCATACACTCTCCCCCACGCCCATCCCAAACCCCAATCACCCATACCCCCTTCCCAAAGCCCATCCCCAACCCCAATCACCCATACCCCCTTCCCAATGCCCATCCCCAACCCCAATCACACATACCCTCTTCCCAATGCCCACCCCATTACCAATTGCACTTACCCTCTCCCCCACGCCCACCCCATCCCCAATCACCCACACACTCTCCCCCACGCCCATCCCAAACCCCAATCACCCATACCCACTTCCCAACATCCATCCCAAGCCCCAATCACCCATATCCCCTTCCCAACGCCCACTCCATCCCCAATCACCCATACCCCCTTCCCAACGTCTACCCCATCCCCAATCACCCATACCCCCTTCCCAAGGCCCATCCCAAACCCCAATCACCCATACCCCCTTCCCAAGGCCCATCCCCAACCCCAATCACCCATACCCCCTTCCCAAGGCCCATCCCCAACCCCAATCACCCATACCCCCTTCCCAACGCCCACCCCAACCCCAATCACCCAAACCCCCTTCCCAAGGCCCATCCCATACCCCAATCACCCATACCGCCTTCCCAATGCCCACTCCATCCCCAATCACCCATACCCCCTTCCCAACGCCCATCCCCAAACACAATCACCCATACCCCCTTCCCAAGGCCCATCCCCAACCCCAATCACCCATACCCCCTTCCCAAGGCCCATCCCCAACCCCAATCACCCATACCCCCTTCCCAAGGCCCATCCCCAACCCCAATCACCCATACCCCCTTCCCAAGGCCCATCCCCAAACCCCAATCACAAATACCCCCTTCCCAAGGCCCATCCCCAACCCCAATCACCCATACCCCCTTCCCAAGGCCCATCCGCAACCCCAATCACCCATACCCCCTTCCCAACAGCCATCCACAACCCCAATCACTCATACCCCCTTCCCAACGCCCATCCCAAACCCGTATCACCCATACCCCCTTCCCAACACCCATCCCCAAACCCCAATCACCCATACCCCCTTCCCAAGGCCCATCCCCAACCCCAATCACCCATACCCCCTTCCCAACACCCATCCCCAACCCCAATCACCCATACCCCCTTCCCAAGGCCCATCCCCAAACCCCCAATCACCCATACCCCCTTCCCAAGGCCCATCCCCATCCCCAATCACCCATATCCCCTTCCCAACGCCCATCCCAAACCCGTATCACCCATACCCCCTTCCCAACACCCATCCCCAAACCCCAATCACCCATACCCCATCCCAACGCCGATCCCCAAACCGAATCACCCATACCCCCTTCCCAATGCCCATCCCAAACCCCAATCACCCATACCCCCTTCCCACGCCCATCCCCAACCCCAATCACCCATACCCCCTTCCCACGCCCATCCCCAACCCCAATCACCCATACCCCCTTCCCAAGGCCCATCCTGAACCCCAATCACCCATACCCCCTTCCCAAGGCCCATCCCCAACCCCAATCACCCATACCCCCTTCCCACGCCCATCCCCAACCCCAATCACCCATACCCCCTTCCCATGCCCATC